>NC_058403.1:45447336-45747336 GCF_002201575.2 Neomonachus schauinslandi | reverse complement strand
GACACATCTACATCATGGGAAATGCAACTGTTATCAAGATGTTGTGTTATTGTATTTTTTTATTGTTATTAGATATACTATATAAAGTATAATACTAATATTATTATATAATATGGTCCTGTTATCTTTACAGGATTTTTAAATTGTTATTATATATTAATATGTTATATTATTTTATTATTATATAATATGGTCTTGTTATCTTTAGACAGGATTTTCTTTTCTTTCTTTCTTTTTTATTTATTATTTATTTTTATTATGTTCAGTTAGCCACTATATAGTACATCATTAGTTTTTGATGTAGTGTGCAATGATTCACCAGTTGCGTATAACAGCCAGTGCTCATCAAAACATGTGCCCTCCTTAACTAATACCCATCACCCAGTTACCCCCTCCCCTCCCTCCTCCCCTCCCTCCTCCCCTCTGAAACCCTCAGTTTGTTTCCTGGAGTCCATAGTCTCTCATGGTTTGTCTCCCTCTCTGATTTCCCCCCTTCGGTTTTCCCTCCCTTCCCCTATGGTCTTCCAGGATGTTGTGTGATTGTAATGTTAAACATTCAGTGAGTCGATCAGCAGGCTCTCCAGTCTGCTTTATCGGAGATTCTCTTGAAGGCTCACATAGGCATTCTATGTAAAAACAGTCAGTTGGCTGGGTAGAATAAGGAGAACTCTGCATGATTTCCTCCACCAAAACAAGTCCCTGATCTCACATCTGTCCTTTATTCAGGAATATCCCTGGCTCTGTTTTTATATAGCTCTTCAGTAGACCATCAGAGTTGACTCAAGGGAACCAGAGGAAAGTGGCAAATGTCCCACCTAGACTTACTTCTGTGGTTATTCAGTTGTTGGGGAAAGTGCAAAAGCATGATCTCCTGTTGAGACTTGGCTCATAATAAGTAGAAGAAAATATCCATATTAGAAGAGTTGTTGCAAAGTCCAAGTTAAATATGACACCCTTCCTCCTCTCCGGTTCCCATATGTGGATATGCATGCTTGACAGAAGGATTAAAACATTTCTGGTTTCATCTGGCTTAATTTGGCACATGTGAATACCATTTCTCTTCTCAGAGTGATTGCTTCTCTCTGGCCAGGTTCCAATGATCTCACAGTGGAAATTTTCATCATTAAATTTTATGTGCATGAAATATTTTAAAGATTTTAATTTTTTTGTTTATTTTAAGGAAAAAATGTCAACATGAAATAAAATACTAGCAATTCTATTAACAACTTGAACTGAATCATACATGTAATAGAGATATCAAATTTGAGCAAACAGCCCCTTAGCTGCTACTAACTACTTTTGCCACCTTAAGCAAGTTATTTCACTTTCTATGCCTCATTCTCCTCTTCTGTAAATAAGGATAATGTAACTACCCAGAGTTACTGTGAGGATTAAATGAGTTAACATATGTAAAAAGTGCTTACAGCAAGGCCTGGCACATAGTTAAGGCTCCATAAATTTTGGTTATTGCTGCTATTGGCCTATTGCAAACATTGCTCCAGGTACTGTAGGACAAGAGATAAATGAACAATGGTCCTTACCTTCAAGGTACAGAAACCTATGAGGTATGAGTGAATTATAATTCAACTCAGGCTGCTATAAGAGCTCTAACAGAGACACAAAGTACAGTTGGCAGTACACAGGAAGGGCAGGCTTATGACAAGGGCTGCATCTGATTGGGTCAAATTATGGGTAAGATTCTTACAGGTAGAAGGAGAAAAAGAGGGAATCATCAAACATTCTAGTCAGAGGATACAAACAGGATAAATTGATAAAGATAGGAGATAGAATGTAGCATATAGTATCAGTGTTACATGTTTTCCTGTGCCTAGTGGCAGCCATGGCTAATCTAGTTCACAATTCTTTCCCGCTGAGCCTGATTTGCGTGAGAGTCCTTCTTAATATAGGGCTCAAGAAACAACTACTTCTTGACCAATTTGGTTCGGGTAATGAAATTTGTTTGCTACCTCAGGTATATAATAGCTTAGTGGTAGGGGTGAATGTAGTAGTAGATAAATTTGAAAAAATAAAAAAAACAATAATGACTACCATATATTGAGTATTCATTGTGTACATTCATATGTGCCTATTTGATTCTCACAACAAATATATAAGATAGGTATTCTTCTTTCCATTTTATATGTAAAGAAACTGAGACAGAAAGGTTAGAACTATTTCCAAGTTCACTTAGCTAGCAAATGTTGGAATTAGAATTTAAAACCAGGGCTTTTAAAATTTAAAAGCTGTATTCTTAATCACATTACAGTATTGGATCTCTTAAAATACTAAGGAGTCAAGCTGAAGTTAATCATCAGTCAGCCTTTAATTTCATGTTAAAATTTTAAAAAATCTATTCTGCATATAGAGGGAAGCTATCGAATGCTTTTGAACAGAAGAATAGCTTGATTGCATTTGTGCTCTAGGAATAAAACTCTGGTGGCATGATGACAAATATTGGAGGTAAGGATATTGGAAATGGGATGATCAATTAATTGGGAGAAATACAGGGATACGAATGGAAAGGAAGTAATAGAATAAAATTATAGCTTCAAAGTGAAAGTCATAAGATTTGGCTGCATGGAAAGAGGGGCATTTCTGAAATTTTACATGTGGCAACTTGACAATTGATATGGACAGGAAGACAGTAAATTAAGTTTGAGATATTGGTGGAATATACAGATGGGGATTTTCTATCAGAAAATCTTTTTCTTTTCTTTTCTTTCCTTTTCTTTTCTTTTCTCTTCTTTCTTTCATTTGTATAAATAAGGCTTAACATGTTAGGTTTTGTTCTCATCAAAAAATAGTGGATACTGTGCTAATGAAACTCTAAACATCTTTAATCTATATCAAGAATGGGCACATTCTTCAATAATATTAAAGAGTGTGTGTGTGTGTGTGTGTGTGAGAGAGAGAGAGACAGACAGAGACAGAGACAGAGAGTGACAGAGAACAGAGTTGTAGGATTTAATTTAAAAGAACTGTTTGATATTATCAGAGAAATTCTCTAAATTTCTCATTAAATCACTTCTTTATAAGCAACAAGGTAGATTTATTATGTCGTTGTCATTCTTCCATTGTAGAGTCCTTGCCCAGTCAGAAATAAAGTCAATGCCAGGGCTCTCAGCAGTCTGACCTACTTAGCTAGGATTTTTATTGGGTTTGTAGCTGAATTCTGCTGAGAAGGTGTCAGAATTGTAGCTTCTAAGGCCGACAGACAGTAGAATGCTCAGTGTTGTTGGAAAGCATGCAGGTTCCTGAAGCTCAGTTCCTCCCTTTCTTTAACCATATTGGAATCCCTTGAATTCAGTAGAGCATGGCAAAGTGTAAAGGATGTTTATGTTTTTATATAATCTTTAAACATCGATTAGGGTTTATATTATAGCAATGCCCAGGAACTTTACCATTCTACATAGTATTTCCATGTAGCTAATAGAAAATGAATGGATCATCTTGTAGAAATTTACTTTAGTAGTCCACACAGATGAGGAAGCATTAAGGTGAGAGCAATCATATGCTAAAACCAAAAGCATCATATAGATATGAAAATATCAGATGGTGAGAAAACAACACCTACCAGTTCTTATACTAAAATCAAGGTGTGGTCATTAATAAACTTAATTTTTATATTACAAATGCTAAAATTCCTAGTAATGAAAGACTTTATTTAAATAAAGTCTTTTATAGTTCAGTGAGAATAAAAAGCAATTTGTTTTTCTCACAGATAACTGTAAATAGCCAATAGAACTTAGTGTAACTTACTTACAAAAAGTTAACATGTTCATAGAGACTTAGGGCTCATTGTAAGGACATACTATTCTTAAGGAATTTAGAAAGTAAAAGAAGTCATGGGAGATATATAATAACCATGAATGCATTTATGTAGAATAATAATTAAAGGGAGTTAGAGACAGAGAAAGGAAATAGCTTATTTAGAAGTGATGCAAGTGTTTATTAGAAAGACAAAGCTCCCCTGAAAACAGCAGGTCCTGATCTTCAAGCCTTGGGGTTAGTCATTCACATCCTAAAGAACCAAGGTTTCAAAATTGATTAGTGTTCTTAGTGCTATTGCATTTCTATATATCAGCATAACTTTAACTGAAATATCCTTAGTTTAGAAAATTTAAGTAAATTAATGACTAAAGATTGAGTAAAATGTGGTTGGCAATAATTTTATGAACATCTGTCTTCAGAGGAATATGATTACTGATTCAAAATTGCAGGGAAAAAGTGACAAATAACCATGGTCTTGGCTGAAATTTTCATATTTGGGTTGGGAGCCAGCTTCCTCAGAAATCAGCTTGGTAGTTGTCTCTCCTTCCATGTCCTTGGCACACAGAGCAGCTGCTTGTCTCTGGAGTCCAGCTGTGAAGAATTTAAGGGAGCCCTCTCCAGGACTGCCAGCCCCAGGAATGTTCTCCGTGCAGATTTCTCCCAGAATCTCAATATGGCAAAGCTCACCATGGGACCATCTTTTTATTTAGACTTTCCAACAAATGTAAAAATATTTGGCATGCTCTTTCTACCTTTGCTAATATTCATTTAGTCTTTGCCTCTGAAAAGTATTGCCAAGAGGAAAGTTTCCTGTGTTTATTTTATTTCTAGCATGACCTCTTGCTTTGAAAACTTTGAGTATGTGTATAGGCTGGGAAAGAAAAATATAGGCTCCACTTTTTCCCTCTTTGCATTAATACACAGTCTAAAGAGGAAATTCAGGATAAATGACAAAGTCATGGGCTTGTAAGATCTGTGGAGGGAGTTTATAGGCTGGCCTGATGATAGACATTTCATTGCACTTTCAAAGACACTGTGATGGCAAATAACTTTTGAGAGAGCCTTACTCATTTAAAAGCAAATCATTTAAGTAAGTAAATCCTTAAAAGAGTAAATCATTTAAAAGCAAAACAAACAAACAAAAAACTAAAACTGAAGTATGAGTTCTTTATTCAGAAATTACAAAGATTTGTATGCATTTTTTCATTGTTGTTGGAGGAGACAGGGAGTAATAAGAAGTGTTAGGGCCTTTTTTTGTTTGTTTGTTTTTTATTATGTTCTGTTAATCACCATACATTACATCATTAGTTTTGATGTAGTATTCCATGATTCATTGTTTGCATATAACACCCAGTGCTCTATGCAGTACGTGCCTTCTTTAATACCCATCACCAGGCTAACCCAGCCCCCACCCCCCTCCCCTCTAGAACCCTCAGTTTGTTTCTCAGAGTCCATAGTCTCTCATGGTTCATCTCCCCCTCCGATTTCCCCCCCTTCATTTTTTCCTTCCTACTATCTTCTTCTTTTTTTTTTAAACATATAATGTATTATTTATTTCAGAGGTACAGGTCTGTGATTCAACAGTGTTACACAATTCACAGCACTCACCATAGCACATACCCTCCCCAATGTCAATCACCGAGCCACCCCATCCCTCCCACCCCCACCACTCCAGCAACTCTGTTTGTTTCCTGAGATTAAGAATTCCTCATATCAGTGAGGTCATATGATACATGTCTTTCTCTGATTGACTTATTTCGCTCAGCATAATACCTGCCAGTTCCATCCATGTCATTGCAAGTGGCAAGAATTCATTCCTTTTGATGGCTGCATAATATTCCATTGTGTATATATACCACTCTTCTTTTTTTTTTTTTACGATTTTATTTATTTATTCATGAGAGACAGAGAGAGAGAGAGAGAGGCAGAGGGAGAAGCAGGCTCCCAAGGAGCAGGGAGCCCAATGCGGGACTTGATCCCAGGACCCTGAGATCATGACCTGAGCCGAAGGCAGACGCTCAACCATCTGAGCCACCCAGGCGCCCTATACCACTCTTCTTTAATCATTCATCTGTTGATGGATATCTTGGCTCTTTCCATAGTTTGGCTATTGTGGACATTGCTGCTATAAACATCGGGGTGCACATACCCCTTTGGATCACTACATTTGTATCTTTGGGGTAAATACCCAGTAGTGCAATTGCTGGGTCATATGGTAGCTCTAGTTTCAACTTTCTGAGGAACCTCCATACTGTTTTCAGAGTGGCTGCACCAGCTTGCATTCCCACCAACAGTGTAGGAAGGTTCCCCTTTCTCCACATCCTCACCAACATCTGTCATTTCCTGACTTGTTAATTTTAGCCCTTCTGACTGGTGTGAGGTAGTATCTCATTGAGGTTTTGATTTGGATTTCCCTGATGCCAAGCTATGTTGAGGACTTTTTCATGTGTCTGTTGGCCACTTGGATGTCTTCTTTGGAAAAATGTCTGTTCATGTCCTCTGATCATTTCTTGATCAGATCATTTGTTCTTTGGGTGTTGAGTTTAATAAGTTCTTTATAGATTTTGGATACTAGCCCTTTATCTGATATGTCATTTGCAAATATCTTCTCCCATTCTGTTGGTTGTCTTTTGGTTTTGTTGACTATTTCTTTTGCTGTGCAGAAGCTTTTTATCTTGATGAGGTCCCAATAGTTCATTTTTGCCCTTGCTTCCCTTGCCTTTGGCGATGTTTCTAGGAAGAAGTTGCTGCAGCTGAGGTCGAAGAGGTTGCTGCCTGTGTTCTCCTTTAGGATTGTGATGGACTCCTGTCTCACATTGAGGTCTTTCAACCATTTTGAGTCTGTTTTTATGTGTGGTGTAAGGAAATAGTCCAGTTTCATTCTTCTGCATGTGGCTGTCCAATTTTCCCAACACCATTTGTTGAAGAGACTGTCTTTTTTCCATTGGACATTCTTTCCTGCTTTGTCGAAGATTAGTTGACCACAGAGTTGAGGATCCATTTCTGGGCTCTCTATTCTGTTCCATTGATCTATGTGTCTGTTTTTGTGCCAGTACCATACTGTCTTGATGATAACAGCTTTGTAATAGAGCTTGAAGTCTGGAATTGTGATGCCACCAGCTTTGCTTTTCTTTTTCAACATTCCTCTGGCTATCCGGGGTCTTTTCTGGTTCCATACAAATTTTAGGATTATTTGTTCCATTTCTTTGAAAAAAGTGGATGGTATTTTGGTAGGGATTGCATTGAATGTGTAGATTGCTCTAGGTAACATTGACATCTTCACAATATTTGTTCTTCCAATCAATGAGGATGGAACGTTTTTCCATTTCTTTGTGTCTTCCTCAATTTCTTTCATGAGTATTTTATAGTTTTCTGAGTACAGATCCTTTGCCTCTTTGGTTAGATTTATTCCTAGCTATCTCATGGTTTTGGGTATAATTGTAAATGGGATCAACTCCTTAATTTCTCTTTCTTCTGTCTTGTTGTTGCTCTATAGGAATGCCACTGATTTCTGTGCATTGATTTTCTATCCTGCCACTTTACTGAATTCCTGTATGAGTTCTAGCAGTTTTGGGGTGGAGTCTTTTGGGTTTTCCACAAAAAGTATCATATCATCTGCAAAGAGTGAGAGTTTGACTTCTTCTTTGCCAATTCAGATGCCTTTTATTTCTTTTTGTTGTCTGATTGCTGTGGCTAGGACTTCTACAACAATGTTGAATAGCAGTGGTGATAGTGGACATCCCTGCCCTATTCCTGACCTTAGGGGGAAAGCTCTCAGTTTTACCCCATTGAGAATGATATTTGCTGTGTGTTTTTCATAGATGGCTTTTATGATATTGAGGTATGTACGCTCTATCCCTATACTCTGAAGAGTTTTGATCAAGAAAGGATGCTGTACTTTGTCAAATGCTTTTTCTGCATCTATTGAGCTGATCATATGGTTCTTGTTCTTTCTTTTATTAATGTATTGCATCACATTGATTGATTTGCAGATGTTGAACCAACCTTGCAGCCCAGGGATAAATCCCACTTGTTTGTGGTGAATAATTCTTTTAATGTACCATTGGATCCTATTGGTTAGTATTTTGGTGAGAAGTTTTGTATCCATGTTCATCAGGGATATTGGTCTGTAATTCTCCTTTTGGATGGGGTCTTTGTCTGGTTTTGGGATCAAGGTAATGATGGCCTCATAAAACGAGTTTGGAAGTTTTCCTTTCATTTCTATTTCTTGAAACAGTTTCAGAAGAATAGGTATTAATTCTTCTTTAAATGTTTGGTAGAATTACCCTGGGAAGCCTTCTGGCCCTGGGCTTTTATTTGTTGGGAGATTTTTGATGACTGCTTCAATTTCCTTAGTGGTTATAGGTCTGTTAAAGTTTTCTATTTCTTCCTGGTTCAGTATTGGTAGTTTATACATCTCTAGGAATGCATCCATTTCTTCAGATTATCTAATTTGCTGGCATATAGTTGCTCATGATATGTTCTTGTAATTATTTGTATTTCTTTGGTGTTGGTTGTGATGTCTCCTCTTTCATTCATGATTTTATTTATTTGGGTCATTTTTCTTTTCTTTTTGATAAGTCTGGCCAGGGCTTTATCAGTCTTATTAATTCTTTCAAAGAACCAGCTCCTAGTTTCGTTGATCTGTTCTAATGTTCTTTTGGTTTCTATTTCATTGATTTCTGCTCTGATCTTTATTATTTCTCTTCTCCTGCTGCTGGGTTTAGGCTAAAGATTTGCTGTTCTTTCTCCAGTTCCTTTAGTGTCAGATTAAGTTGTGTATTTGAGACCTTTCTTGTTTCTTAAGAAAGGCTTGTATTGCTATATACTTTCCTCTTAGGACCTCCTTTGTTGCATCCCAAAGATTTTGAACAGTTGTGTTTTCATTTTCATTGGTTTCCATGAATTTTTTAAATTCTTCTTTAATTTCCTGGTTGACCCATTCATTCTTTAGTAGGATGCTCTTTAGCTTCCATGCATTTGAGTTCTTTCCAACTTTCCTTTTGTGATTGAGTTCTAGTTTCAAAGCATTGTGGTCCAAAAATACGCAGCGAATGATCCCAATCTTTTGGTACCAGTTGAGACCTGATTCGTGACCTAGGATGTGATCTATTCTGGAGAATGCTCCATGGGCAATAGAGAAGAATGTGTATTTTGTTGCTTTGGGATGGAATGTTCTGAATATGTCTGTGAAGTCCATTTGGTCTAGTGTGTCATTTAAAGTCTTTATTTCCTTGTTGATCTTTTGCTTAGATGATCTGTCCATTTCGGTGAGGGGGTTGTTAAAGTCCCCTACTATTATTGTATTGTTGTCGATGTGTTTCTTTGCTTTTGTTATTAATTGGCTTATATAATTGGCTACTCCCATGTTAGGGGCATAGATATTTACAATTGTTAGATCTTCTTGTTGGATAGACCCTCTAAGTAGGATATAGTGTCCTTCCTCATCTCTTATTATAGTCTTTGGTTTAAAATCTAATTTGTCTGATATAAGGATTGCCACCCCAGCTTTCTTTTGGTGTCCATTAGCATGGTAAATGGTTTTCCACCCCCTCACTTTCAATCTGGGGGTGTCTTTGGGTCTAAAATGAGTCTCTTGCAGACAGCATATCAATGGGTCTTATTTTTTTTTTTATCCAATCTGATACCCTGTGTCTTTTTGGGGGGCATTTAGCCCATTTACATTCAGGGTAACTATTGAAAGATAGGAATTTAGTGCCATTGTATTGCCTGTAAGGTTACTGTTACTGTATATTGTCTGTGTTCCTTTCTGGTCTATGTTACTTTTAGGCTCTCTCTTTGCTTAGAGGACCCCTTTCAATATTTCTTGTAGGGCTGGTTTCGTGTTTGCAAATTCCTTTAGTTTTTGTTTGTCCTGGAAGCTTTTTATCTCTCCTTCTATTTTCAGTGACAGCCTAGCTGGATATAGTATTCTTGGCTGCATATTTTTCTCATTTAATGCTCTGAATATATCATGCCAGTCCTTTCTGGCCTGCCAGGTCTCTGTGGATAGGTCTGTTGCCCATCTAATGTTTCTACCATTGTAGGTTACAGATCTCTTGTCCCAAGCTGCTTTCAGGATTTTCTCTTTGTCTCTGAGACTCGTAAGTTTTACTATTAGATGTCAAGGTGTTGACCTATTTTTAGTGATTTTGAGGGGGGTTCTCTGGATTTTGATGTCTGTTTCCTACCCCAAATTAGGGAAGTTCTGTGCTATAATTTGCTCCAATATCCCTTCTGCCCCTCTCTCTCTTTCTTCTTCTTCTGGGATCCCAATTATTCTAATATTGTTTTGTCCTATGGTATCACTTATCTCTTGAATTCTGCCCTTGTGATCCAGTAGTTGTTTATCCCTCTTTTTCTCAACTTCTTTATTTTCCATCATTTGGTCTTCTATATCACTAATTCTGTCTTTGGCTTCATTTATCCTAGCAGTTAGAGCCTCCATTTTTGATCACACCTCATTAATAGCCTTTTTGATTTGGCTGGTTAGATTTTAGTTCTTTTATTTCTCCATAAAGGGTTTCTCTAATTTCCTCCATACTTTTTTCAAGCCCAGCCAGTATCTTAAAATCATCATTCTGAACTCTAGTTCCAACATCTTACTGATGTCCATATTGATTAGGTCCCTGGCAGTCAGTACTGTCTCTTTTCATTTTTTTTTAACTATTTTATTTTTTATTTATTTGGCAGAGAGAGACACAGTGAGAGAGGGAACACAAGCAGGGTGAGTGGGAGAGGGAGAAGCAGGCTTCCTGTGGATCAGGGAGCTTGACGGAGGGCTCAATCCCAGGACCCTGGGATCATGACCTGAGCCAAAGGCAGAGGCTAACTGACTGAGTCACCCAGGTGCCTCTCTTGTTCTTTTTTTTGAGGTAATTTTTTCTTTCTTGTCATTTTGTCCAGAGGAGAATAGATGAATGAGAGTACAAAATGCTTACAGGGTAACAATAACCCCAGAAAAATATACAGTAAACATATCAAAAAAGACCTGAAACCAGGGGAAAAGAAAGGGAAAGAAAGAAAAAAAGAAAAAGAAAAAGATTAAAAAAAAAAGAATATGTTCAAATATGATCAGGGTGGTGCATAGATTAGTGCCACACACTAGATTTTCAGTGTATTTTGGTCTGTTAGAAGAAAGTACCTCCCAAAATTTTAAATAAAGAAAAATTTATATATGTAAAAAAATAAGGGTAAATACAATGAAGGGATGGAATATGACTGTAAAGATGAAAATTATAAAAGATTTTATAAAAGGAATTGATAAGAAGTTGGTTGAAAAAAGAAAGAAAAATTAAAAAAAAAAAAGGAGAGAATGTGATCAGCCAGGAGACTAGAACAAAGCCATACAGTAGAGATTTAGGGTATATTTTGGTCTGTTAGAAGAAACTGTATCCCAAAATTTTAAAGAGAGAACAATTTATATATATATATATATATATAAATGTATATATATACATATATATATATATATATATACCAAAAATAAGGTTAACTACTCCGAAGGGATAGAATATGACTCTAAAAATGAAAAATTAAAAAGATTTTTTAAAAAAGGGATTGATAAGATATTGGTTGAAAAAGGGAAAAAGAAAAATTCAAAAAAAAAGAAAAAGAAAGAAAGTTTAAAAAAAATTAACTTTGAAAGACTAAAGAATCAGGGGGAAAAAAGCCATGAATTCTCTGTGCTGTATCCCCTAGTGCTGGCATTCTGCCATTCTCATTGATCGGTAAACTTGGTCTTGGCTGGCTGTTCTTGCTGATCTTCTGGGGGAGGTGCCTGTGGCAGGGGTTCTCAAATGTCTTTCCCGGAGGCAGAATTGCCCTGCCTTGCTCGGGTTTGCTCTTGGGAGCCTTTGTTCCCTGCAAGCTTTCCGCACAACTTTGGAAGACAAGAGTGAAAATGGCTGCCTCCTAACCTCAGCTCCAGAGGAGCCGAGAACTTGGGGCCCCACTCTTCAGTGAGCCCCCAGAGAAAAGCAGTCAATCACTCCCATCTCCCCGGTCTCCCGCCCGACTCCCTGCTCACCCGGCCTGTGACCGAGTGTTTCTGTCTCTGGCACATGACCTCGTGTGGAGTCTCCAAACCCAGCAGATCCCTGTGGTGCGCACCCGTGTCACTCCTCCCAGGGGAGGAAGGGGAGTTTCCCCAGATCTGCTGCTTGTTGGGTCCCTGCTGGAAGAGCAATGGCCTGACTGTACTGCAGATCATGGTTTATGGCCACCCTGAGCTGAGAGCCCACTCCTTGGATCCATCTCTGCAGCCGGCTTCCCTGTTCTGATACCTGGAAGCTCTGCTGCCCTCAGGCACCACAGGTCTTTCTGTGACCCCAAGGGTCCTGAGGCCACACTGTCCCAGCGAGGGTTCCACCCCCCCACTTAGCCACTGGAGTGATGTCCCTCAGCGGAGCAGACTTCTAAAAGTTCCAATTTTGTGTTCCACTGCTCTATCACATGCCAGTAGTGGCTGAAGGAGGCTCCCTCCCTCCCGTCATCTATCTCTCTGAATATCACCTCCAATTCACTTCTCTGCACGTCTTACCTTCCAGAAAGTGGTCGCTTTTCTGTTCAGAGAGTTGCTGCTATTCTTTTCTTCGATCTCCTGTTGAGTTTGTAGGTGTTCAGAACGGTTTGATCCCTATCTAGCTGAATTCCTGGGAACAGATGAAATTTAGGTCTCCTACTCCTCTGCCATCTTGCTCCTCCCTGTCTGTTTGTTTTTAATTTTGGTACCCAAAAGGTTATGTTCAAGTATAGATAACAAGAGAAAGCAATAGGTTCTAAGGTTGAATAATCTTATGGGGATGAAGGACCTGGATATCTTGATGTGGAATAAAGGGAGGATATCATGAGCTGACTTATCCCTGAGGTATGACATAGTAAGTATATCAGAAAAAGGCATTAGATAGGGCAAAATTTAAACTAGTGAGGAAAAGACAATAAAAAGTCTTCCAGATACCACTTAGTTTGCCCCATGGTGACCAAGGAGCTCTACATAAGAGAAATACTATGATCTCACTAATTGTAAAACCTATACTTTTAGAAAACTAATGCCTTCTAGTAAAGGAGAAATTCATAGCTTAAGAAAGTGACAACCATGATAAGGTACTGAAAAGTCAATTTTTCTAAGGCAGTTAGCATAGACTCTGTAATGACCTAATACTGGGAAACTTAATTTGAATTTTCCAAACTGTGTGACCAGATATGTAGGACTGAAACATATTTTTAGAAAGCTATAAACCAACCATATTTCTTGACAAGGACTGATAGTCTGCTTAGAACTTTTTTTTTTTTTTAATCTGAGGGCTTCAGAGAATAAGTATAGAATTATCTATCATATTACCATTTGCAATTAGAGAAAATGAATTGATGGTAGGGAAACAATTAATCTGAAAGTTCCATTGAATCAAAGTCATATTTTATATTTTTAATCTTGGATTATTGTATTCTCTTTGATTTTTTAAAGTTAAAAGAATTTTAATTATATTTATCAAAGAATATGCCAATATTTAAAGTGTTTGATATTGTATTTCAAATAATGAAAATATTACCAAATTGTATTTATTTTGAAAAATACTTGAAACAATAAAATTCCAAGACAGCAAAATGATTCTTCTCACTTCCTGGATATCGAGTCTGTGATCCTTTGTTACTGAAAGATTTTGTCAATGCAACAGGAAAGAGAACAGAACTTAGCCTCAGAGCACTGATTAATTTATAGGAGTTGTGGCTGGTATTATCACAGAGAACCTGAGGAAAGTAGAAGATATGTTTGTCAAAAGAGTGAAGACCCAGAGAGGATTATATGGGGCATGCCACATGAAACCCCAATATCAGAAAGAAAATGTAGAGAAAGGGATCCTGGATATAAAAGCTAATTTTGGAACGAGCAGGACAAGAACATTAAAGACAAATATTGTCTACATTGGAACTGTGTCTAGTTCATGGTGTGCCTAAGTTAATATTACAGGAGCCAGAATAGACTGGATGTCATAGCCTTCATAACCCATATCATGGCTCCATGTGGAGATTCAAAAGAAAGATATTAATCCCTGACCTTCTTTGGCTGCTGAAGACCATGGGCAGCCATCATTCCCTGAGCCCTTACAACTGTCAGATGTGGTGCTGAACCCTTAATTCTCAATCTCATCTGATCCTCTCACCAGCCTAATTATTGTGAATAATATCCCCCACCCACCCATGCAGCCTGTTTTTTTTTTTTTTTAACAGAAGATACTGAAACTCTTGGTTAAATGACTTCAAGTTCAAACAAAAAATAACAGTACAACTGGGGTTTAAACCTCAAGCTATCTGACCTGAAAGCTCTTGTTATATCCGTGTCTTGAGACAGAGGAACTCCTATCAGAGAAATGTCTGGGGAACTTGATGCTGTTTGGTCTCCAGGCTCTGAGCTCAGCCCAGAGCAGCAGAACTCTCTAGCTGGGGCAGGAATTGAAAGAAAATTCCTAGGACTTTAGCACTTCCTCTAGCTAGTCTCAGGCCCTCCCTTCTGTTCTCCCTCATCAGATTCTAAGCTGCAAATATCCTACTTCTGCTCCAAAAAGAGAAAAATGGAAGTTGGAAGGAGAATGCAAGCCTTAAAGAGGCAAGGGACTAAATGCCCATCTAAGTTTCTCCATTTCCTCAGCCTCTCACCAGCTGCCTAATTCCCAGCATCAAAGAGGATGTAAGGAAAGGCAGGGTTTGGAGGGATAGGGGCTCTTCACCCTATGCTTTTTTCTATATATCCCCAATTCCTCTTGAAATCCATTGTCCCTTTCTCTAGCTGTGACACAGCCCTTTAAAAACAGACTACTTGTTCTTGGAATTTGGCAGGGAAGAAGGCAAGACTTCATCATCAGGTGAGTTAATTATTATATCCTGTAAGGATGTCTACACTGCAGTCCTAATTGTGGCATTTGCTACTTATAAAGTAAGGTGTTTTTTAATTTTTTTTTTTTAAATCAAGCCCCTGAAGATCCTCAGGGCAAAGAGAGTTTATAAATTACACTAATTGGAAAGAAGATACTTTTAAAACATGTCTTAACACAGAAGGATTTTTCTTTTTCTAGAGCATCCAGTGCTTTACCCCAGATAGATAAGATAGTTAATCCTCCTCCCTCACTTATTACTCTCCTGCCCTGTCTATGAACACACTGACTAACCTTTCCCTGGGGCCTTGGCACACACCACAAGTAGAGGTGGTGATGTGGAAGGATAAAAACATTACTCAGACACTTTACGAAAGTTTCTAGCAGTTGGCAATACTCAGTCTGACCTTTATGTTGGATTTTGCCATCATTTTAATCACTTTACCATCACTTGCAGGAGAGAATGTGTCTTTAAAAGTGCCCTATTTAGGGAAAGCATCAGAGCCAAGACTAAGTGTACATTCTCATTATTTCACATGTTGTCAAAGTAACCAGTACAGTGAAATGACAGCATTTTGAAGAATATAGGTTTGTGCAAAGCTCTTCATTAAGGTAGGAGGGCATTATATTGCAGTTATTTATATTTGGGTATAATCTTTTTATTGACATTTTTATGTATATTCAGTAATAAATAGAATATATGGGAAGTTATTGCATCCAAAATTTTACTTTTAGTTCCCTACCACTATTGGCCAAAGCCCTTGTAAATTTCTATGTCTTCTGCAAGAATTTTTCACCCAAGAGTTTTTGGGCTATCTACTGTATTCTTTGTTTCTGTGTATTTGGCTGATTATTTTACTATAACTGTTTTACTCTAACTGTATATTTGGCTAATTATTTTACTATAATTCATTTGCAAAAAATCAATACACACATAGCATACTGAGAGAATTTTCAGTGTACTTATCAATTGAAAGTAAGCTTAACTTTTTGTCCTGTGTGATGTCTAACACCCCTAAGGATAAAGCATTTGATTTTATACTGACTATCACTACTGTCATTCATCTTATTTATTTTTTCATTTTTCTATTTTAAAAAATATCAAGCCTACAGAAAAGTTGCAAACGGGACTCTTCAACAGACTTATTGTTAACTTTCAGCTATTTGGGAGTCTAAGTGTAGACATTATGACACTTTGTCCAGTACTTTAGCATTTCTCTCCTAAAACAAGAACATTCTGCCATAAACTGCAATATAATTACCATAAGAAAATTTAACTTGAGATGAAACTTTTATCAAGTAAACACAGTCCATATTCAAATTTCCAAAGTTGCCCCAATGAAATTCTTTATAACTATTCCTATACCTCCTTCCAGGATCCAGTGAAGAATCATGCATTGCATTTATTTTCAAATTTCTTTATCCTCCTTTAATCTAAAGCAGTCCCCAGATATTTTTTCTTATGACATTAACATTTTTTAAAGATACCAGGTCATTGTTTTATACAATATCCTTAAAATGACTATTTTCTCCTAATTAGATTCAAGTAGAGTATTTTTGGCAGGACTACAACGGTTGTGATGTTGTGTCCCTCACAGAGTATCATATGAGGAAGTATATGATATCAGTGTATCCAAGTTTGGGAAATTAAGTTTGATTATTTGGTTAAGGTGGTGTCTATTGTATTTGTTCATTGTACAGGTATGCTTTTCTTTTGTGATTAATGAGTACTCTGCAAGGTGATATTTTGAGACTGTAAGAATACTTTGGTCTCCAAAAATCCTTCCCTCAATGGTTTTGGTATCCATTAATACATATTCCTTAGATTAATTGTTACTCTGGTGCCAGCAAAAGGGTGATTTTCCAATTTTATAATTTCCTCTGTATTTGTTCATTGTCATTTTTCTGTAAAGAAGAACTTTTCATTCTCTGTCTCCCCAACACTTGAAATTATTATTTTGGGGTATTATTATGAACTGATGGATTCCTTTTTTAATGTATTATAATTTATTCCACTCATTATTTGTTATACTGCATGAGTTATTCCAAATTGGGCTAGTGAAAACCCTGCTAAGCTCTGTTATCCATCTCAATTGTCCTAGTCACTTAACTTATTTATTAGAAATAAGCTTTGAAGATAATTCAAAATATTTCTAGTTAGTTGTAGCAGTACATCAGCTCCCTTATCACATTTATTTTTACCTGTGAAAAACTGTATAGTGGCTCACCTTCAATAATACATGAAGAGCTTGGAAGTTGTCACTCCTGTCTTCACAAGAAGAAAGTTGAATATACTGAAAATCAGTGACCTTTCTTGGACACAGCAACAAACTAAGGTCTCAGGTCAAGCTGCTACCTCAAAACCATGCAAATTCAGAAAGTCACAACAAAGATCTGCCTACCTGGAGCAGAAGTCATGGGAGCCATAAACTTATAGCAACAGTTAAATAGTTATTTTAATAATGAATTTTTAGATGCTGAGTATGGACTGGCATGAAAATGAAAAACTCCTGAGGCATACTGTCTTAGGGGGAACCCCGCACTTTCATGGTATTTGCCTCCAGGAACCCCACCATCCTCCTGGTGAAAGGCCAAGAAAGATCTCCTGTTCCTCTGGCAGGGGGAGGGAAAAAAATTTTTTTTTAAACTTACTGAGATCATTCACCATAACAAAGTCCCATTCTCCAGGGTATACGACTTTACCAGAGCCTTATCCTACCTAGGGGAAGGCCATGCATATAACTTGGTGCCATCTCGGCTCACCTAAGAGGGGGAGTAAAGCTAAGATATATTGGTGAAGGTTATAGCCCAGTGACACAGGCCCACTAAAAGAATGAGATTTCCTTATAAGATTATAGAATGCTCCTCCTCCCCCACACCTTACTCTCTCCCCTGACACACACACACACACACACACGCACATACACACACATACACATCACTAAGTCTCCAGTATAATAGTGAGTTAAAGCTGAAAGGGCGGCAAGACAGTTGCTGAGGAGTTCTTAGGGAAGCTCAAAGTGATTGGGAAGATAAAAACAAAGACAATAAAGGTATTTGAAGCCTCTAGTATGTACAACTATATAAAATGTTGAACACTGCCCAACTTCTAGATAGATTAACATAAAACTTCACACTAAAGCCCGATTTACCTCAGTTCCTATTACCTAATATGTTGTGTCTAACTTTCAACAAAAAGTTATAAGGCATCCTAAGTGGCAAAATAAATAAATATAATGACAGTGTCCTCTATTAACAAAGACATTTTTCCCATTCACCTGACTGTTAGGTGGGATTACCCAGAAAATTCCTTTGTTATGTTTGTGTTGTGAAATTCCATATGTAATATCTGACTTCTGCCTATAAAAAATCATTATAGTGGCTCCTATAACACAAAGGTAAACTTAATTATTGATTTGGTACTAGATCAAATAATATGTACAATTAAAGAAGTACAATTAAAAAGTAATATTAAATCAATAGACAAACAAAACAAAACAAAATAAAACAAAACCCCAACCTGATTATTTTCCTTGGGAACAGAGAAACTAAAGTGAAATATTTGCATTGAAGGGACCTGCTGGTTTTATGGTCACATCTGCTAACCAGTCTGTATCCTTGGCTCACAGAAATCCCCATGACTGCTGAAAACAGTGATTCTTTCAGAAACATTTCCCCTTCATGTACCCTAGCATATTTCAGCAGTCTGTGTTCCCAAAACTCGTGGTTGAAAAACACTCAACCTCATGCCTACATTTCCTGAAAAGAAGATCAGTCCAGAGGTGTTTCAGTAAGACATGAAGCTTGCTCTCCAGACACAAATACAAAATACAAATCAGAACACTGGCATAAAAATGACAGAAACCTCATCATGTTGAGTTGGGAAGTCAACCTTATTATTAGTTAACGGGGATTGAGTGTTCTCTGGCATTCAGTGGCGCCAATAAAGGGCTAGGTGCTGTAGAGAACATGGAATTAGACAAAGTTCTTGCCCAGGGGGCTCATAATCAAATTAGACAAACCAGACACTCACAGAGTCCAGCAGTCTGGAGTGGGGAAAGTTGGGTTTATATGGGGAACCTAAGGTCACTCTGTCCATAAACATACTTAGTTTGCCTCCAGCAAGCTTGCTATCGTGTGTTCCTCCCAAACACAAGAGAAAATCTTAACATCCTTTCTCATGATTTTCATTTCAACATCACCCAGGAAGTCTGCTTTGCAGGAAAGTACAGCTGGGTTTTCATTGTCCTGTGACAGGATTTAGGATAAATTCTACAAAGCACATGGTCTGGTTTACTGGAGAAGGAAGGGCAAAATCACAAGGTCAGAGTCACTAGAAAGAGAAGCAAAGTTATGTAGGAGAACATTCCGTAGGGAGGCCATCAGAGCCAGATTTCTGCTGAGCTTGCAGTACACATTCAGCCATTTTATGATGGATCCATTCTTACTTTTAGTCTTTCATGAGCAGTGGAGGTTTCATAAACAACCTCAACAAGTGAGCAAGGCTGCTTAGCACAGGCAGTCTAGATTTGAATTGTCAGTTTTTCTAAATTTTTTTTCTTTTAAGATTCCATTTATTTATTTGACAGATAGAGACACAGTGAGAGAGGGAACACAAGCAGGGGGAGTGGGAGAAGGAGAAGCAGGCTTTCCACAGAGCAGGAAGCCCAATGGAGGGCTTGATCCCAGGACTCTGGGATCATGACCCAAGCTGAAGGCAGATGCTTAATGACTGAGCCACCCAGGCACTCCTGAATTGTCAGTTTTTTACAGGAGATTTCGGGGTATACCAGTTAGCCAGCAATTGGAAACCTTTGGGCCCTTGTGGTATTCCCAATGGGTGAATGTCCCTGTTCACATGGGGTCTGAATGTAAAAAGCAATAAATTACATACGAAAACTAAGCTCAAGGTTGGGTTAGATGATTTCTGATGTCCTCCACTTAATACTTACCTTCCTCACAGAACTTAGCCCTCTGTGTTATGATCACCACCTTTTTGTCTATAAACCATCCTCCAGCACCTATATAGTCCTTGACACATATTTAGATTCCAATATAAAAATTCATTAATTAATAAATGCCATAAAGGATGTAAACCAGGAGAACTCAAATATCACAACTTTCAAGAATCTTCACATAGTCCACAAACCCCATTAAGTTTTTTTTTTTTTTTAACAGTCTAGGGGCACTATAATTATATTTAAGCATATAGTATGATTTCCATGGTTGATTAGTTAGAATCACAAGAGTGGCCCCTCCCAAATTATCATCAATTCCATAGTTTTATGTATATATCACAGGGTATACATTATGTGTACAGAATTATGTCATTCTTTTATTTCGTGTATATAGCAGTACTAATACACTTTTCTGTAATCCCCATCCACTCCTTAATCTGTGACAGTTAATTTGTTCTTCATTTCAATGGATTTGTCATTTCAAGAATGTTATATGAATCATATAGTATGTAAACTTTTGAGGCTGATATTTTCACTTAGCATAATTCTCTGGAGATTCATCAAGGTTTTTATGTGTATCAATACTGTGTTCCTTTTTTCCTCCTGAGTATTCCATGATATAATTGTATCACAGTTTATTTAACCATTCACCTATTGAATAACACCTAGGCTGCTTAGTTTTTGGTTAATCCAAATCTGCTATAAACATTCATGTAGAGATTTTGTGTGAAAACAAGTCTTTATTTTTTCTGGGATAAATGCCCAAGAGTGCAACTGCTGGGTTGTATGATAGGTTTGTTTTTGGTTTTATAAGAAACTGCCAAACCATTTTTCATTTTGGCTGTACCATCTTACATACCTACCAGCAATATATGAGGGATCCAATTTCTCTGTATCCTTGTCAACATTTGGTGTTGGCACTGTACTTTTAGTCTTTTTAATAGATATGTAGTGATATCTCATTGTGGCTTTAATTTGCATTTTCCTAAAGACTAATGATGTTGAATATTTTTATGTGCTTATTTTCTATCTCTACATCTTCAGTAAGTGTCTTTACCTCCTTTGCCCATGTTCTAGCTGGATTATTATTTTTTTCTTTACTGTTGAGTTTTGAAGTTCTTTATATATTGTATATACTAGTCCTTTATCAGAAATATGATTTGCAAATATTTTCTTCCATTCTGTAGCTTGTCTTTTCTTTCTCTTCACAAGGTCTTGCACAGAACAAAAGTTAACTTTGATGTCAAATTTATCACTTTTTCCTTTTATAAATTGTGCTTTTGGTGTGAAGTGTAAGAACTGTATTAAATATTCAGAAACTCATATATTTAACATTTTTTTGGTGTGTGGTGAGAACACTTAAGTTCTACTCTGCTGGCACATTTCAAATATGCAATACAGTATTATTAATGATACCTACCATTCTGTACATTAGGTCACCAGAACTTATTCCATCTTTCATACCAAAATTTTGTATCCTTTGACCAACATCTTCCTTTTTCCCTCACCCTCCAGCCCCTGGAAAACACCATTCTACTCTCTGCCTTTTAAGAGTTCAAATTTTTACCCTACAACCCAGCAATTACACTACAGGGTATTTACCCCAAAGATACAAATGTAGTAATCTGAACAGGCATGTACACCCCAATATTTATAGCAACGATGTCCACAATAGCCAAACTATGGAAAGAGCCTAGATGTCCATCAACAGATGAATGGATAAAGAAGATGTGGTGTGTATATATTGTGTGTGTGTATACACACACACACACACACATATATATATAATGTGGTATGTATATATATAATGGAATATTATATATATATTAGATAGAATGTAGTGTATATATATAATGGAATATTATATATATAATATGTTACATAATGGAATATTATGCAGCCATCAAAAATGAAATCTTGCCATTTCCAATGATGTTGATGGAACTAGGGGGTGTTATGCTAAGTGAAATAAGTCAATCCGAGAAAGATAATTATCATATGATCTCACTGATATGTGGAATTTGAGAAACAAGGCAGAGGATCTTAGGGGAAGAGAGGAAAAAATGAAATAAGATGAAACCAGAGAGGGAGACAAACCATAAGAGACTCTTAATCTCAGGAAACAAACTGAGGGTTGCTGGGTGGAAGGGGGTGGGAGGGATGGGATGGCTGGGTGATTGACACTGGGGATGGTATGTGCTATGGTGAGCGCTATGAATTGTGTAAGACATGAATCACAGACCTGTACCCCTGAAACAAATAATACATAATATGATTAAAAAAAAAAAGCTCAAATTTTTTAGATTCCACATGTAAGTGAAATCATGCAGTATTTGTGTGTATGGTTTATTTCACTTAATCCATTCATCCATTGACAAACACTTAGGTTGTTTTTGTATCTTGGTTATTGTGAATAGTGCAGCAATAGACATGGGAGTGCAGATATCTCTTTGAGATACTGATTTCATTTCTTTTGGATATATACCCAGAGTAGGATTACTGAATGATAAGGTAGTTCTACTTTTAATTTTTTGAAGAATCTCTATACTGTTTTCCATAATAGTTGCACCAATTTTGATCTCTACCATCACTGTACCAGATTTCCCTTTCTCCACATCCTTGCAAACACTTGTTATTTTTTGTTATTTTAATAATTACCATCTTAATAAAGGTATGAAGTGATATGTCATTGTGGTTTTGATTGGCATTTCCCTGATAATTAGTGATATTGAGCACCTTTTTGCATACCTGGTGGCTACTCGTGTTTTCTTTTGAGAAATATCTGTTCAGGTCTTTTGCCCATATTTTAATCAGGCTATCTCTTATTTTATTTTTGATGAGTTGTAGGAGTTTTAAAATATATTTTAGATATTAATCCCTCATTAGATGTATGCTTTGCAAATATTCTTTCCCAGTCTATAGGTTGCCTTTTCACTCCATTGATTTTTCCTTTGCTGTGCAGAAGCTTTTTAGTTAGATGCAATCCCAGTTGTCTGTTTTTGTTTTTGTTGCTTGTGCTTTTGGGGGCATATCTAAATCATTGCATAGACTAATGTCATAAAGGTTTTCCCCTATGTTTTCTTCTGGTAGTTCTACAGTATCAAGTCTTGAATCCATTTTAAATTGTTTTTTGTATTTGGCATAAAATGAGTCCAATTTCATGCTTCTCATGTAGATATCCGGTTTTCCCAACATTTATTGAAGGGATTATCCTTTCCCTCTTGGTGTTCTTGGTACTGTTGTTGAAGATCAGTTGACCATATATATGTGGATCTATTTCTAGGATGTTTATTCTGTTCCATTGGTCAATGTGTTGTTTTTATGACAGTTCCATACTGTTTTGATTACTATAGCTTTGTAATATGTTTTAAGATCAGAAAATGTGATGTCCCGGCATTGATCTCTTTGTTCAAAATTGTTTTGGCTATTTAGGGTCGTTTATAGTTACATAGGAATTTTAGGATTCTTTTTCTATTAATGTGAAAAATGTTGTTGGAATTTTAATAGAGATCTGTATATTACTTTGGGTAGTATGGATACTTTAACAATATTAATTCTTCCAACTCATGAACAAAGGATATTTTCCCATTTCTTTGCATCTTCTTCAATTTCTTCCGTCAACATTTTATAGTTCTTAGTGTACAGATCTTTCACCTCCTTCGTTAAATTTATTCTTAACTATGTTATTCTTTTTAGTACTATTGTAAATGTGATTGTTTTCTTAACTTGTTTTTTTGGATAGTTCATTGCTAGTGTTTATAAATGTAACTGATTTTTGTATGTTGATTTTATATCCTGCAACTTTACTGAATTTATTATTTCTAAGAGCTTTTTGACCAAGTCCAGGGTTTTGTATATATATAAGATCATCTGCAAATAGAGACATTTTTACTTTTTTCTTTCCAATTTGGATGCCTTTTATTTCTTTTTTCTTGTCTAATTTCTTGGGCTAGGCCTTCCAGTACTATGTTGAAAAGAGGTGGTGAGAAAGAGCACCACTGTCTTGTTCCTAATCTTAGAGGAAGACGTAAAGCTTTCAACTTTTCATCATTAAGTCAGATGTTAGCTATAGGATTGTCATATATGGCCTTTATTATGTTGAGGTACATTCCTTCTATACCTAATTTGTTGAGAACTTTTATCATGAAAGAATTCTAAATTTCATCAAATTCTTTTCTGTATTTATTGAGATGATAATTACCTTTTATTCTATTAATATAGTATAACACAGTGATTGATTTGCATTGTTGAAATATCCTTGCATTCAGGGATAAATCCCATTAGGTCATGGTATATGATTCTTTCAGTATGTTGTTGAATTTTGTTTGCTAGTGTTTTGAGATTTTTGCATTTATTTTCATCAAGGATATTAGACTGTGGTTTTCATTAGTTGTAGTGTCCTTGTCTGGCTTTGGTATTAGGGCAATACTGGCCTCATAAAATGAGTTTGGAAGTGTTCTCTCCTCTTCAATTTTTTGGAAGACTTTGAAATGGATTGTCATTAATTCTTTAAATGTTTGGTAAAATTCACGAGTGAAACCATCTGTTCTGGGCTTCTTGATGGTTATTGATTCAATATTCAGTATTCTTTTCAGTTATTCTATTTGTTCATGAGTCAGTCCTGGTAGGTTGTGTATTTCTAGGAATTTATCCACTTCTAGGTTACCCAGTTTGTTTATTGTAGTCTCTTTTAATTCTTTTTATTTCTGTTATATTAGTTGTAATGTCTTCTCTTTCATTTGTAATTTTATTTACTTGAGTCATCTCTTTTATTTTCTTGTTCACTCTAACTAAAGGTTTGCAAATTTTATTTATATTTCCAAAAGCCATCTTAGTTTCATTGATCTTTACAATCATTTTTCTAGTCTGTATTTCATTTTTTTCTGCTCTAATCTTTATTATTTCCTTCCTTTAGCTAGTTAGTTATTCCTTTCTTAGTTCCTTAAAGTGAAAAGTTAGGTGCTTTATTTGAGATCTTTCTTTTTTCTTAAAGTAGGCATTTACCAATATAAACTTCCCTCTTAGAATTGCTTTTGCTGCATCCCATAAGTTTTGGCATGTTGTATTTCTATATTCATTTGTCTCAGGTAGTTTTTTGTTTCCTTTTTGATTTCCTTTTTGACCTTTTGGTTGTTCAGGAGTATGTTAATTTCCACACATTTGTGAAATTTTCAATTTTCTCCTGTTATTGATTGATTTCTAGTTTCCTGCATTGTAGTCAGAAAAGTTACCTGATATGATTTTAATCTTCTTAAATTTGTTAAGACTTTTTTTTTTTTTGCCTAACATATGGTCTATCCTAGAGAATGTTCCATGTGTGCTTGAAAAGAATGTGTTTTTTGCTGCTGTTGGATGAAATGTTCTGTATATGTCTGTTACATTAATTTGGTCTATAATGTTATCCAAGTCCTTTGTTTCCTCACTGATTTTCTGTCTGAATGTTCTATCTGTTTTTAAGAGTGATGAACTCCCTCAAGAGACAGACCCTTTGTTGAGTTCCATGCCCTGGTTGCTGTAAGACCCTGTTCCTTTTTTGTGCTCTTAGCTTCCCCTAGACTATTCAGCCATGCTGAGCCAATCCCTTCAGTGTCCAGATTAGGGTGAGAAATAAGTGGGTCTATTGGGTAGCATCCTGCATGGCTGGGAAATCCAGGTGTCCACTGTATTTGCATTTTCCTCTGTGGGAGAGATTGCAACCAAGATCTCTCTTGGCATTGAGCTGTGCCACCCTAGGGGAGGGGTTACATGGGTAAAGAAAAACTAACCTTCTTACCTTCTTCAATGCATTTTGGACTTTTTGATCCAGTAGAGCACTGGAACTTCTCCACTGGACTTGCAGGATTCCACAAAGATATTCTCATTTGTGGTTGGTTATCAAAATCAGTATTCCTGTGGGGATGGGGATGGGGAGATGAGGGCAAAAGGTTCCATTCTGCCATCTTGTGATATCAGTCTCCAAATTTGGAAAATTTTCACCATTATTTCTTCAATACTTATTTAGTCTTATTCTCTTTTGCCTCTCCCTTGAGTATCCTGATGATACAAATGTTAGATCCTGTTTTTGTCCCACAGGTTTATGAAGGTATGCACATTTTCTTTGTAGTTTACATTTTCTGTATTGTCCAGAATTGGTGATTTTATTGGTGAGTCCTGAAATTACCTGATTTTATCCTCTGGACATTTTCATATTATGTTCTGAGATTCTGGATCTTATTATATTTTCTGTTTTGGCTAGCTTTTTGGATACCTCTCTGGTGGAGGAAAGGAGGATTGCACTTCTTTATTATTGCCAAATGGAGGTAAAGTACAGGTTCCCCACTTGGTTTCTATTGACATTTGGGAGGAAGGGTATCGTTGGGGCAAATGAGAGTTCTGGCTCTCCATATGGTCTCCACTGACACAGATGTGAGGTGGACTTAATACCTCCGGGTGATGGCAAAAGTCCCAATTCTTTATTAGGCCTTATTTGATACCACCCTAACAGGTAGGGGGAAAGGATCTCATTACTATTAAGTGTGGAAGTCTAGGCTCCCCACTCAGGCTTTGATGTCATAGCTGTGGGTAAAGCCATAGGTTTTTTGTGTTATTTGTCTAGAATAAAATGGTTATTGTCTAAAAGTTTTCTGTCTTGACAGTTTATCCCTTCCCTAGTCCTTTGGCCTGACAGAACTTTAATCAGCATATTTTATTCTATTTTATTTTTATTTATTTATTTTATTTTGTTTTAGGTCTGTGTTCATCAGCATTTCTAGGTTTTTGGCTTCTTCAGCTCCAAGTCTAGGACATATGTGATGAAAAGAAAACCCAGGAAATTCACTTCTGTATTGTTCCTTCTGTCTTTTAGTCCCACATCATCTTTCTTCTTCCCTCCACCTTTCAGAGTCATCTTACATTGTTTTGCATAAAATGTCCATGGATTTTAGTTTTCTTAGTGGGAGGAATAGGAAAAAAATGTACCTACACCATCTTCCTAGAATTGGAAGTTTTACTCTTTCATTTCAAAATGAGGCATGCAGTGGCAGTCAGCAGGAGTTGTGGCTTGAAATAGTAGCAAGTGTGTGACAC
Source organism: Neomonachus schauinslandi (assembly GCF_002201575.2). NCBI lineage: Eukaryota > Metazoa > Chordata > Mammalia > Carnivora > Phocidae > Neomonachus > Neomonachus schauinslandi. The sequence goes on along the minus strand of NC_058403.1, from coordinate 45,720,671 downwards.
CTCTATCATTAGCAAATTGACCTCAGATATATAAAAAATTTGGGTCTCTCCAAAGTGGACCAACACTCTTCTCAATCTATTCTCTCTAAGAAGTTGTTTTATTACAAAAAGCAAATTTAATGCTGGGGAGGAAATATATCTTTTGCCTCTTTGTGGTTTATTCAATGCCTACTACTGCTATAGGTGGTGTAGTGTAATGGTTAAAATAAAGGCTCTGAAGTCAGAGTGCATGGATTCAACGACTGGTTTAATCACATGCTAGATTATATGAACTTGGGTGAATCTCCTAACTTCTCTAAGTTTTCTCAAATGTAAATAGAGATAATAATATTATCTCTCTCACCAGACTGTATGGAACTAAAAGATTTTAAAAAGCACTTAGCAGAAGGCCTGACATGCCATAAGTGTGCAGCAAATGATAGCTTGTTATTAATATAATATATGAATATGCTATGTATAGTTAATATAGAAACATTAATAAACACTTGTTGAACAGATCTTGTCTCTTTTCCATTATGCCTTGGTTTTAAGCATTGCCTTGTAATGTATTTAACCTTGTTTGGTATTTCTTCTAACAGAGAACTCATAGTCTTGGGTGGTGAATACTCTTGCACTGTGTCATCATATTCTAATGTGTTATTTTGGCCAACCCATTCCAGCTGGATAGTGGGTAGTGAAAACAAATCCATTTTGTTTCATAAAACACAAAGACTTTGTCAGAGAGGAAACCATTTTTATGTACAAATGAACAATTTCTGATAGTTCAGGTAATTACAGATAGACAAGCGAGTATTTATGCTTAGGATTTTCCAGAGGAGCTGTCTATACTACTCAGATTCATCCAACTTTCTCACTTTGGCAGTATAGACCTGATTCTAAACATACCATGCAATAAGCTGTACATTTGGCTCAAAATTTATTCTATATGGTCCAAAATGGCATCAAAATCATTAACTTAATACACATTGACTTGGAAGGAAGAAGAACGCAAATGAAAAATTATTTTTATTGCCAGAGCTGAGTTCTCTTTCAGTGGCTGTGACAATCTAACACCCAAGACAGGCAAGAGGCAGGCATTTTTTATGCTCTAGATGAATTATAGTGGGAAAACATAAAGTACTTTTTAATAAAGTTCTGGCTTGTTTAAAAAAATAAATAATTTCCAATATCGAATTTTAAAAATGTTCATTTGCAAGTCTTTCTATTTTTTCTTGCTTCTTTGGCTTTGAATTAAGTCTTTTTGTTGAAATGACAGGTTTTCAAAATACTTTCACTATCATTATGCTTTTTACTTATATTCTTCCAATACATTGCTGTCTCATTTTATGCTTTATAAATTTCCAGAAGACTATGTGACTTTTCTTCACAAACACACTGAAAACAAGACAAGAAGACTCATTCCCAGTCAGTGCTGCACCACCATATTCTCTACTGTGCTATTTTGGTCAAACCAATATTTTGGTCAAGTAATAAGGGATAAGAAAAAAAATTAATATCATACCATAAATCGTCCTGATAAGACAAAGCAAAAAGTGACTGTGGACTAGGTTAAGCAAACACATGCTATTAGTACTCTAAATAGATAATAAAAAAAATTGATGTTTTTTAGAACATTAATTTTTAATGCTTTAATTTTACTCCTTTTTTGTTTTTTATTTATTTTTAACAATCACACTTGGGTTTATCTTTTTATTTTATTTTTTTATTATGTTCAATTAGCCAACATATAATACATCATTAGTTTTTGATGTAGTGTTCAGTGATTCATTAGTTGCATATAATAACACCCAGTGCTCATCATCACACGTACCCTCCTTAATACCCATCACCCAGTTACCCCATCCCCTCACCCCTCTTCCTTCTGTAACCCTCAGTTTGGTTCCTGGATTCCAAAGTCTCTCATGGTTTCTCTCCCTCTCTGATTTCTTCCCATTCAGTTTTCCCTCCCTTCCTGGGTGGTCCTCCATGCTATTCCTTATGTTCCACATATGAGTGAAACCATATGATAGTTGTCTTTCTCTGCTTGACTTATTTCACTTAGCAAAATACCCTCCAGTTCCATCCATGTCGATGCAAATGGTAGGTATTCATCCTTTCTGATGGCTGAGTAATAGTCCATTGTATATGTGAACCACATCTTTATCCACTCATCTGTTTTAAATTCATTGATATATATATAGCAAAGAACTGATACCATGTTTCTAAGTATAAGAAAATATTAACTTATACTTGGTATTATTCCTGCTAAGGACCTCAATATAATTTGAAGGGCCTGTGTATTATAAATGTTAAGGCCCAGGTGCTACTTCTTTATAGAATAATTTTTGATCTATTAAATAAAATATTAATATATTATTTATATAAAAATGAAAATTGGACATTATAAGAATGTTTTTAAAATACAAATGTATAAATAAAATAAAGGTAAACTGTAATCCTGTAACCAAACGATAACCAAAGTTAGTGTTTTGTAGTGTATCCTTCCAAGCATTTTTCTAGTCATATATATAAATTTTTTTGAGGGAGGAGGGGCAGTGGGAGAGAGAGAGAGAATCTGAAGCAGGCTCCATGCCCAGCAGGGAGCCCAATGTGGGGCTTGATCTCACAATCCTGAGATTATGACCTGAACCAAAATCAACAGTCGGATTCTTAACCAACTTAGCCACCCAGGTGCCCTAAAAATAATTATGTATAATGAAAATGAAATAATACTGTAAATTATTCCATAGCTTAATTTTTATTTATTTGTTTTTTAAAATTTAGTTTTAATTCCACTATAGTTAACATACAGTGTTGTATTAGATTCAGGTGTACAATATATTGATTCAACAGTTCCATATGTTATTCAGTGCACATCAAGATAAATGTACAGTTAATCCCCTTCCCCTATTTCATCCATTCCCTGATCCACCTCCCCTCTGGTAACCATCTGTTTTTTGTAGTTAAGAGTGTGTTTTTTTGGTTTGTCTCTCTCTCTTTTTTTTCCCTTCCTTGTTTGTTTTATTTCTTAAATTCCACATATGAGTGGAATCATATGGTATTTGTCTTTCTTATTTCACTTAGCGTTATACTCTCTAGATCCACCCATGTTGTTGCAAATGGAGGTATTTCCCTTGCCTCAGGAGACATACCTAGAAAAAATGTTGCTAAGGCCAGTGTCAGAGAAATTACTCCTTGTGCTCTCTTCTAGGACTTTTATATATATAGTATCATATCATCTTCAAATACCAAAAGTTTTACTTCTTTCTTACCAATTTGGATGCTTTTTTTTCTTTTTGTTGTCTGATTGCTGTGTCTGGGACTTCCAGTACTATGTTGAATAAAAATGGTGAGAATGGACATCCTTGTCTTAGTCCTGCTCTTAGAGAAAATCTCTTACTTTTTCACCATTGAGTATGATATTAGATGTGGTTATTTTATTTTATTTTATTTTATTTTATTTTATTTTATTTTATTTTACTTTAAAGTCAATCACCATACATTACATCATTAGTTTTTGATGTAGTGTTCCATGATTCATTGTTTGCATATAACACCCAGTGCTCCATTCAATAGGTGCCCTCTTTAACACCCATCACTAGGCTAACCCATCCCCCCACCCCCTCCCCTCTAGAACTCTCAGTTTGTTTCTCAGAGTCCATAGTCTCTCATGGTTTGTCTCCCCCTCCGAATGCCCCCCCTTCATTTTTCCCTTCCTACTATCTTCTTCTTTTTTTTTTTTTTACATATAATGTATTATTTGTTTCAGAGGTAGAGGTCTGTGATTCATCAGTCTTACACAATTCACAGCACTCACCATAGCACATACCATCCCCAATATCTATCACCCAGCCACCCCATCCCTCCCACCCCCACCACTCCAGCAATCCTCAGTTTGTTTCCCGAGATTAAGAATTCCTCATATCAGTGAGATCTTGATACTTGTCTTTCTCTGATTGACTTTTTTAGCTTAGCATAATACCCTCTAGTTCCATCACTTCGTTGCAAAAGGCAAGATTTTGGGGTTTTTTTTTGATGGCTGCATGATATTCCATTGTGTATATATACCACGTTCTCTTCATCCATTCATCTGTTGATGGACATCTTGGCTCTTTCCACAGTATGGCTGTTATGGACATTGTTGCTATAAACATTGAGGTGTGGTTTTTTTCATGTATGACTTCTTTATGTTGAAGTATGTTCCCTCTAAATCCTACTTTGTTGAGAATTTTTATCATGAATGGATGTTGTACTTTGTCATATGCTTTTTCTGCATCTATTGAAATGATCATATGATTTTTATCCTTTCTCTTACTGATGTGATGTATCATCTTGATTGATTTGCAAATATTGACCCACACTTGCATCCTGGGAATAAATTCCACTTGATCGTGGTGAATGATTTTTTTAAATGTGTTCTGGGATTCTGTTTGCTAATATTTTGTTGGGAATTGTTGCATGTATGTTCATCAGAGATATTGGTCAATTTTCTTTTTTGTGGTGTCTTTATCTGGTTTTGTTATCAGGTAATGCTGGCCTCATAGAATGAATGTGAAAGTTTTCCTTTCTCTTCTATTTTTGGGGATAGTTTGGGAATAGGTATTAACTCTTTTAATTTTGGTAGAATTTGCTTGTGAAGCTGTTTGGTCCTGGGCTTTTGTTTGTTGGGAGTTTCTTGATTACTGATTCAATTTCATTGCTGATAATCAGTCTGTTCAAATTGTCTATTTCTTCTTGCTTCATTATTTTAGGTTATCTGTTTCTAGGAATTTATCCAGTTCTTCTAGGTTTTCCAATTTATTGACATATAATTTTTCATAACATTCTCTTACAATCATTTGTATTTTTATGGTGTCAGTTGTTATTTCTCCTCTTTCATTTGTGGTTTTGTTTATTTGAGTTCTCTTTCTCTCTGATTAGTCTGGTAAAGGTTTATCAATTTTTTTGATTTTTTTTAAAGATTTTGTTTATCTGACAGAGAGAGAACATGAACAGGGGGAGTAGCATAGGCAGAGAGAGAAGCAGGCTCCCCACTGAGCAAGGAGTCTGATGCGGGGCTCGATCCCAGGAACCTGGGATCATGACTTGAGCTGAAGGCAGACACTTAACCAACTGAGCCGCACAGGTACCCCAATTTTGTTGATTTTTCAAAGAACCAGCTCCTGGTCTCATTGATCTGTTCTATTATGTTTTGTTTTGTTTTAAAAAAACTGAAAGAAACTAAAAAATTTCTATATCATATATTCCTGCTGTCATCTTTATTATTTCCTTCCTTCTGCTGGTTTGGCTTTTGTCCTTCTTTTTCTAGCTCCTTTAGGTATAAGGTTATGTTGTTTATTTGAGATTTTTCTTGCATTTTGAGGTAGGCCTATGTTGCTATAAATTTCCCTCTTAAAATAACTTTGACTGTATCACAAAGATTCAGGACCATGTAGTTTTTTCATTTCTCTCCATGTACTTTTTGATTTCTTCTTTAATTTCTTGGTTGACCCATTCATTGTTTACTAGCATGTTATGTAACCTTAATGTATTTGTGCTATTTTCAGATTTTTCTTGTGGTTTATTTCTAGTTTCATAGAGTTGTTATCAGAAAAGATTCATAATATAACTTCACTATTTTTTAATTTGTTGCAACTTGTTTCTTGGTTTAATATGTGATATGTTCTGAATATTGTTTCATCTGCACTTGAAAAGAATGTGTATTCTACTGTTTTAGGATGGAATTTCCTGAATATACCAGTTAAATCTATCTAGTCCAATGTGTCATTCAAAGCCACTCTTTCCTTGTTGATTTTTGGTTTGGATGATCAATTCACATCCATTGATGTAAGTGAGGTGTTAAAGTTCCCCACTATTATTGTATTACTATTGATTAGTTCTTTTATGTTAGCCATTAATTGTTTTATGTATTTGGGTGCTCTCATGTTGGGTACATATATATTTACAATTGTTATATCTTATTAGATTGTCCCCCTTATTATTATATAGTGTCCTTCTTTGTCTCTTGTTAAAGTTTATTTTGTCCCTTTACATTGATTTGCTGCTCTAGTCTTTTAGTAAGCAGTTATACACATGGGAGAGAACAATAGGCTGTTGTAAATGGAGTTGGAGTAACAATTTCATCTCTTCTGTGAAGTCCAGATATTGATTTTATGTCTGAATGAACTATGTAAGCAGGATTCAGTCAAGGTGATTATGGTGAATTTCTATATAGACTGATTTTATAAAAATGTTGATTTAAGAATTTCACTTTATTTTTTAAAATAGCACTAAGACTCATACATCTGCACCAATTATCTTATGTGAGGCAAATGGTTTCACATGTGATGAGATGAAGCACTCTTTACATGATGCTCTTTGGGATTGGTTCCACGTGGGGATGCTGTAGAAGCAGCCCCTTCCATGTACCTTGAAAACTAAACAACCAGCATGGCGTCTCAAAAACAGCTTGCTATTGCGGAGTTTGCAAGATCTTTTCTTATTATTCCTAACACACTGGCAGTTAATGCTGCCCCAAACTCCACAGATCTCACTGCAAAGTTAAGAGCTTTCCATAATGAGGCTCAAGTTAACCCAGAATGCAAAAATCTCAAATGGATTGGTCTTGATTTGGTCAGTGGTAAGCCTCGAGAGAACAAATAAGCAGGGATATTTGAACAAACCATAGAGAAAGTTAAGAGTTTGAAATTTGTGACAGAAGCTTCAATTACCATTCTTCAAATTGATGATCTTATCAAATTATACCTGGAAAGGAAAGATAAGCATGGAGGTTATGAAGATGTCATTCACTCAGGAGCCCTTGATGACTGAGCTGATTTCTCTTTGATTGATAACATTAGATGCCCTTATCTTGTACCTTGAGTATTGCACATTAAAAATAACGAGCTGTCAAAAAAAAAAAAAAAAGTCTAGTTTGTCTGTTATTAGTATTGGTACCCTGGCTTTCTTTTGACATACATTTGCATGATAAATGCAAATCTCCATTCCCTCACTTTCAATCTGCCTGTGTCTTTAGGTCTGAAGTGAGTCTCTTGTAGGCAGCATTATCCATTCCATCATCCATGTTATTTGATTGGAGAGTTTAGTCCATTTACAAAGGAAGTAATTATTGATATGTATTTATTGCCATTTTGTTACTTGTTTTATGGTTGCTTTAATAGTTCTTCTCTGATCCATTCTTCTCTTGCTCTCTTTCATGATTTGTTGGCTTTCTTTGGTGATGTACTTGGATTCCTTTCTCTTTGCATACTTATTACTGGTTTTTGATTTGTGGTTACCATTTGATTGTATATAACAGCTTATTCATATAACAGTCTACATTAAGTTTATGGTTGCCTAAATTTGAACACATTCTTTACTCCTCTTTCCCCACATTTTAGGTATATGGTGGCATATTTTACATCCTTTTATTTTGTGAATCTCCCTGATTGATTTTTATAGATACATATATTTTTACTGCTTTTGTGTTTTCTACTTTTCATACTCTTATGATCTTTCCTTTCCACTCAAAGAGTACCCTTTAACATTTCTTTTTTTTTTTAAGATTTTATTTATTTATTTGACAGAGAAAGAGAGAGAGACAGCAAGAGAGGGAACACAAGCAGGGGAGTGGGAGAGGGAAGCAGGCTTCCCGTCAAGAAGGGAGCCTGGTGTGGGGCTCAATCCAGGACCCTGGGATCATGACCTGAGCCTAAGGCAGATGCTTAATGATTGAGCCACTCAGGCACCCCCCCACCCCCTTAACATTTCTTACAGGGCTAGGTTAGTAGTAATGAATTCCTTTAGCTTTTGCTTGTCTGAAAAACTCCTTATCTCTTCTATTCTGAATGATAGCATTGGTGGATCGAGTTTTCTTGACTGTGGATTTCCTTTCAGCACTTTGAATATTTCATGCTCCTCTCTTCTGGCCTGCTAAGTTTTTGCTGAAAAATCCTCTGATAGCTTTATGAAGTTTCCTTTGTATGCAACTGTCTTTTCTCTTGCTGCTTTTAATTTTCTCTTTATCATTACATTTTGCCATTTTAATTACTATGTATTTTGGTGTGGACCTTCTCATGTAGACTTTGTTGGGGGATCTCTGTACTTACTGGATTTGGATATCTGTTGCCGTCCCCAGATTAGGGAAGATTTCAGCTATTATTTCTTTTTATTTTATTTTATTTTTTATTTTATCAAATTCAATTAGCCAACATATCATTAGTTTTAGATGTAGTGTTCAATGATTCATTAGTTGCAGATAACACCCAGTGCTCATCACTATTATTTCTTTTTTAATTTAATTTAATTTTATTATGTTACATTAGTCAACATACATTACATCATTAGTTTTTGATGTAGCATTCTGTGATTCATTGTTTGAGTATAACACCCAGTGCTCCATTCAATACATGCCCTCCTTAATACCCATCACCAGGCTAACCCACCTCCCCACCCCGTCCCCTCTAAAACCCTCATTTTGTTTCTCAGAGTCCATAGTCTCTCATGGTTTGTATCGCCGTCTGATTCCCCCCTTCATTTTTCCCTTCCTACTATCTTCTTTTTTTTTTTTTAACATATAATGTATTATTTGTTTCAGAGGTAGAGGTCTGTGATTCATCAGTCTTACACAATTCACAGCTCTCACCATAGCACATACCCTTCCCAATATTTATCACCCAGCCACCCCATCCCTCCCACCCCCACCACTCTAGCAATCCTCAGTTTGTTTCTCGAGATAAAGAATTCCTCATATTAGTGAGACTTGATACTTGTCTTTCTCTGACTGACTTATTTAGCTTAGCACAATACCCTCCAGTTCCATCATGTCATTGCAAGTGGCAAGATTTCAGGTTTTTTTTTTTTATGGCTGCATAATATTCCATTGTGTATATATATACCATGTCCTCTTTATCCATTCATCTGTTGATGGATATCTTGGCTCTTTTGATAGTTTGGCTGTTGTGGACATTGCTGCTATAAACATTGGGGTGCTCATGCCACTTCGGATCACTACATTTGTATCTTTGGTGTAAATACCAAGTAGTGCAATTGCTGGGTCATAGGGTAGCTCTTTTTTCAACTTTTTGAGGAACCTCCATACTGTTTTCCAGAGTGGCTGTACCAGCTTGCATTCCTACCAACAGTGTAGGGGGTTCCCCTTTCTCCACATCCTCGCCAACATCTGTCATTTCCTGACTTGTTAATTTTAGCCCTTCTGACTGGTGTGAGGTGGTATCTCATTGAGGTTTTGATTTGGATTTCCTTGATGCTGAGTGATGTTGAGCACTTTCTCATGTGTCTGTTGGCCATTTGGGTGTCTTCTTTGGAAAACTCTCTGTTCATGTCTGCTGCCCATTTCTTGATTGGATTATTTGTCTTTGGGTGTTGAGTTTAATAAGTTCTTTATAGATTTTGGATACTAGCCCTTTATCTGATGAGTCATTTGCAAATGTCTTCTCCCATTCTGTCGGTTGTCTTTTGGTTTTGTTGACTATTTCTTTTGCTGTGAACTCCCAATAGTTCATTTTTGCCCTTGCTTCCCTTGCCTTTGGCGATGTTTCTAAGAAGAAGTTGCTGCAGCTGAGGTCGAAGAGGTTGCTGCCTGTGTTCTCCTTTAGGATTTTGATGGACTCCTGTCTCACATTTAGGTCTTTCAACCATTTGGAGTCTATTTTTGTGTGTGGTGTAAGGAAATGGTCCAGTTTCATTCTTCTGCATGTGGCTGTCCAATTTTCCCAACACCGTTTGTTGAAGAGACTGTGTTTTTTCCATTGGGCATTCTTTACTGCTTTGTCTAAGATTAGTTGACCATGGAGTTGAGGGTCCATTTCTGGGCTCTCTATTCTGTTCCATTGATCTATGTGTCCGTTTTTCTGCTAGTACCATACTGTCTTGATGATGACAGCTTTGTAATAGAGCTTGAAGTCCGGAATTGTGGTGCCACCAGCTTTGCTTTTCTTTTTCAACATTCCTCTGGCTATTCAGGGTCTTTTCTGGTTCCATACAAATTTTAGGATTATTTGTTCCATTTCTTTGAAAAAAGTTGATGGTATTTAATAGGGATTGCATTAAATGTGTAGATTGCTCTAGGTAACATTGACATCTTCACAATATTTGTTCTTCCAGTATTCCATGAGCATGGAATGTTTTTCCATTTCTTTGTGTCTTCCTCAATTTCTTTCATGAGTATTTTATAGTTTTCTGAGTACAGATTCTTTGCCTCTTTGGTTAGATTTATTCCTAGCTATCTTATGGTTTTGGGTGCAATTATAAATGGGATCAACTCCTTAATTTCTCTTTCTTCTGTCTTGTTGTTGCTGTATAGAAATGTCACTGATTTCTGTGCATTGATTTTCTATCCTGCCACTTTACTGAATTCCTGTATGAGTTCTAGTAGTTTTGGGGTGGAGTCTTTTGGGTTTTCCACAAAAAGTATCACATCATCTGCAAAGAGTGAGTGTTTGACTTCTTCTTTGCTGATTCAGATGCTTTTTATTTCTTTTTGTTGTCTGATTGCTGTGGCTAGGACTTTTAGGACTGTGTTGAACAGCGTTGGTGATAGTGGACATCCCTGCCGTGTTCCTGACCTTAGGGGGAAAGCTCTGTTTTTCCCTATTGAGATTGATATTGGCTGTGTAGTTTTCCTAGATGGCTTTTATGATATTGAGGTATGTACCCTCTATCCCTATACTGTGAAGAGTTTTAATCAAGAAAGGATGCTGTCCTTTGTCAAATGCTTTTTCTGCCTCTATTGAGAGGATCATATGGTTCTTGTTCTTTCTTTTATTAATGTAGTCTATCACATTGATTGATTTGCGGATGTTGAACCAACCTTTTCCTGCAGCCCAGGAATAAATCCGACTTAGTCGTGGTAAATAAGCCTTTTAATGTACTGTTGGATCCTATTGACTAGTATCTTGGTGAGAATTTTTTATCCATGATCATCAGGGATATTGGTTTGTAATTCTTTTTGATGGGGTCTTTGGTTTTGGGATCAAGGTAATGCTGGCCTTATAAAATGAGTTTGGAAGTTTTCCTTCCATTTCTATTTTTTGGAACAGTTTCAGAAGAATAGGTATTAATTCTTCTTTAAATGTTTGGTAGAATATCCCTGGGAAGCCATCTGGCCCTGGCTCTTGTTTCTTGGGAGATTTTTGATGACTGCCTCAATTTCCATAGTGGTTATAGGTCTGTTCAGGTTTTCTATTTCTTCCTGGTTCAGTTTTGGTAGTTGATACATCTCTAGGAATGCATCCATTTCTTCCAGATTATCTAATTTGCTGACATATAGTTGCTCATATGTTCTTACAATTTTTTGTACTTCTTTGCCATTGTTTGTGATCTCTACTCTTTCATTCATGATTTTATTTATTTGGGTCATTTCTCTTTTCTCTTTGATAAGTTTGGCCAGGAGTTTATCAATCTTATTAATTCTTTCAAAGAACTAGCTCCTAGTTTGTTGATCTGTTCTACTGTTCTTTTGGTTTCTATTTCATTGATTTCTGCTCTGGTGGGTTTAGGCTTTATTTGCTGTTCTTTCTCCAGGTCCTGTAGGTGTAGGGTTAGGCTGTGTATTTGAGACCTTTCTTGTTTCTTAAGAAAAGCTTGTATTGCTATATACTTTCCTCTCAGGACCGCCTTTGCTGCATCCCAAAGATTTTGAACAGTTGTGTTTTCATTTTCATTGGTTTCCATGAATTTTTTTAATTTTTCTTTAATTTCCTGGTTGACCCATTCATTCTTTAGTAGGATGCTCTTTAGCCTCCATGTATTTGAGTTCTTTCCGACTTTCCTCTTGTGATTGAGTTCTAGTTTCAAAGCATTGTGATCCAAAAATACCCAAGGAATGATCCCAATCTTTGGTACCGGTTGAGACCTGATTTGTGACCTAGGATGTGATCTATTCTGGAGAATGTTCCATGTGCACTGGAGAATAATGTGTATTCTGTTGCTTTGGGATGGAATGTTTTGAATATATCTGTGAAGTCCATCTGGTCCAGTGTGTCATCTAAAGCCTTTATTTCCTTGTTGATCTTTTGCTTAGATGATCTGTCCATTTCAGTGAGGGGGGTGTTAAAGTCCCCTACTTATTGTATTGTTGTTGATGTGTTTCTTTGATTTTGTTATTAATTGGCTTAAATAATTGGCTGCTCCCATGTTAGGGGCATAGATATTTACAATTGTTAGATTTTCTTGTTGGATAGACCCTTTAAGTATGATATAGTGTCCTTCTTCATTTTTTATTATAGTCTTTGGTTTAAAATTTAATTTGTCTGATATAAGGTTTGCCACCCCAGCTTTCTTTTGATGTCCATTAGCATGGTAAATGGTTTTCTATCCCCTTACTTTCTTTTTTTTTTTTTTAAGATTTTATTTATTTATTTGACAGAGAGAGACACAGCGAGAGAGGGAACACAAGCAGGGGGAGTGGGAGAGGGAGAAGCAGGCTCCCCACAGAGCAGGGAGCCCGATGCGGGACTCGATCCCAGGACCCTGGGATCATGACCTGAGCTGAAGGCAGTCGCTTAACCAACTGAGCCACCCAGGCGCCCTATCCCCTTACTTTCAATCAGGAGGCATCTTTGGGTCTAAAATGAATCTCTTGCAGGCAGCATATCAATGGATCTGTGTCTTTGGACTGGGGGTGTCTTTGGGTCTAAAAGGAGTCTCTTGCAGGCAGCATATCGATGGGTCTGTCTTTTGATTGGGGTGTTTAGCCCATTTACATTCAGGTTAACTATTGAAAGATAGGAATTTAGTGCCATTGTATTGCCTGTAAGGTGATCGTTATTGTATATTGTCTCTGCTCCTGTCTGGTCTATGTTACTTTTAGGCTCTCTCTTTGCTTAGAAGACCCCTTTCAATATTTCTTGTAGGGCCGGTTTGGTGTTTGCAAATTCTTTTAGTTTTTGTTTGTCCTGGAAGCTTTATATCTCTCCTTCTATTTTCAATGACAGCCTAGCTGTATATAGTATTCTTGGCTGCATTTTTTTCTTGTTTAGTGTTCTGAATATATCATGCCAGTCGTTTCTGGCCTGCCAGGTGTCTGTGGATCAGTCTGCTGCCAATCTAATGTTTCTATCATTGTAGGTTACAGACCTCTTGTCCCGAGCTGCTTTCAGAATTTTCTCTTTGTGTCTGAGACTTGTGAGTTTTACTATTAGATGTCAAGGTGTTGACCTATTTTTACTGATTTTGAGGGAGTTCTCTGTGCCTCCTAGATTTTGATGCCTGCTTCCTTCCCCAAATTAGGGAAGTTCTTCGCTATAATTTGCTCCAATATCCCTTCTGCCCCTCTCTCTCTTTCTTCTTCTTCTGGGATCCCAATTATTCTAATATTGTTTTTTCCTATGGTATCACTTATCTCTCAAATTCTCCCCTCATGATCCAGTAGTTGTTTATCTCTCTTTTTCTCAGCTTCTTTTTCTCCATGATTTGGTCTTCTATATCACTAATTCTGTCTTTGGCCTCATTTATCCTAGCAGTTAGAGCCTCCATTTATTATTACACCTCATTATTGGCCTTTTTGATTCCGACTTGGTTAAATTTTAGTTCTTTTATTTTCCAGAAAGGGATTCTGTAGTTTCTTCTATGCTTTTTTCAAGTTCAGCTAGTATCTTTATTATCGTCATTCTGAACTCTAGTTCCAACATCTTACTAATGTCTGTATTGATCAGGTCCCTGGCAGTCAGTACTGCCTCTTGTTCTTTTTTTCAACGTGAGTTTTTCCATCTTGTCATTTTGTCCAGAGGAGAATAGATGGATGAGAGAACAAAATGCTAATAGAGTAACAATGACCCCAGAAAAAATATACACTAAACAAATCAGAAGAGACCCGAAACTGGGAGGGGGGGGAGAAGAAAGAAAGAAAGAAAGGAAGAAAAGAGGGTGGCTCAGTCGTTGGGCATCTGCCTTCGGCTCAGGTCATGATCCCAGGGTCCTGGGATAGAACACCACATTGGGCTTCCTGCTCGGCAGGAAGCCTGTTTCTCTCTCTCCCACTCCCCTTGCTCGTGTTCTCCTCTTGCTGTGTCTTTCTCTGTCAAATAAATCAATAAAATATTTTAAAAAAAAGAATATGATCAAATATGATCAGGCTGGTGAATAGATCAGTGCCACACACTAGATTTTGGGCATATTTTGGTCTGTTAGAAGAAAGTGCCTCCCAGAATTTTAAAGAAAGAAAAACATATATGTACAAAAATAAGGGTAAATATGATGAAGGGATGGAATATGACGTAAAGATGATAATTATAAAAGATTTTATAAAAGGAATTGATAAGATAAGAAGTTGCTTGGAAAAGGAAAGGAGAGAAATTTAAAAAAAGGGGGGACAGAATGTGATCAGGCAGGAGACTAGAATAAAGCCATACACTAGAGATTTAGGATATATTTTGGTCTGTTAGAAGAAACTGTATCCCAAAATTTTAAAGAGAGAACAACTTATATATATACAAAAAATCAGGTTAACTACAATTAAGGGATAGAATATGACTCTAAAAATGAAAAATAAAAAAGATCTTAAAAAAAGGGATTGATAAGTTGTTGGTTGAAAAAGGGAAAATAAAAAATTCAAAAAAATATAGAAAAAGACAAAAATGAAGAAAATTTATAAAATTAACTTTGAAAGACTAAAGAATCATGGGGGAAAACGCCATGAATTCTATGTGCTGTATTCCCCTAGTGCTGGAGTTCTGTCGTTCTCATTGATCGGTAAACTTGGTCTTGGCTTGCTGTCCTTGCTGATCTTCTCGGGGAGGGGCCAGTTGCAGTGATTCTCAAATGTCTTTGCCGGAGGCGAAATTGCACCACCCTTGCCTATGGCCGGGCTAAGTAATCTGCTTGGGTTTGCTCTTGGGAGTTTTGTTCCTTGCAAACTTTCCTCACAGCTTTGGAGATGAGAGTGAAAATGCTGTCCTCCCAATCACCACCCCGGAGGAGCTGAGAACTGGGGCCCCACTCCTCAGTACACTCCCAGAGAAAAGCAATCACTCCTGTCTCTCTGGTCTCCAGCCGCACTCCGTGCTCACCTGGCCTGTGACCAAGCATTTCTGTCTCTGGCACATGACTCTGGAGTCTGCAACCCAGCAGATTCCTGTGGTGCACTCCCGTGCTGCTCCTCCCTGGGGAGGAAGGGCAGTCTCCCCAGATCTGCCACTTGTTAGGTCCTTGCTCAAAGAATAGTGGCCCGACTATGCCACAGATCATGGTTTATGACAGCCCCAAGCTGAGAGCCCACTCTTCAGCTCCATCTTTGCAGCCAGCTTCCCTGCTCTGATACTTAGGAGCTCTGCCACACTCAGGCACCCCTGGTCTTTCTGTGATGCCAAGAGTCCTGAGATCACACTGTCCCAGCAAGGGTTCCACTTCCTGCTTAGCCACTGGAGTGACATCCCTCAGCAGAGCAGACTTCTAAAAGTTCCAATTTTGTGCTCCACTGCTCTATCACTTGCCGGTATTGGCTGAAAGAGGATCCCTCCCTCCGCGGTCTATCTTCCTGTATATGGCCTCAGATCCACTTCTCTGCACGTCCTACCTTCCAGAAAGTGGTTGCTTTTCTGTTCAGAGAGTTGCTGCTATTCTTTTCTTCGATCTCCTATTGAGTTTGTAGGTGTTCAGAACGGTGTGATACCTATCTAGCTGAATTCCTGGGAATGAATGAAATTTTGGTCTTGTACTCCTCCGCCATCTTGCTCCTCCTCCCCATCACTATTATTTCTTCAAGTAAATTTTCTGCCCCTGTTTCTCCCTCTTCTTCTTCCCGGATCCCTATAATACTTGATGGAGTTGCTGAATTCTCTGTCTATTCTCATTTTACATAATTGTTTTCCTCTTACCTGTTCAGCTTGATTACTTCCATTATTCTGACTTCTAGGTCACTAATTTTTTCCTCTGTTTCCTTTAACCTGCTATTTATTCTATCTAGTGTATTTTTAATTTCATTTATTGTGTTGATCTCTGATTGGTTCTTTTTTATCTCTTTGTTTATGGTCTCATTGTTGTCCTCCACTCTTTTCTCAAGTCCAGTGAGTATCTTTTTGAATATTATTTTAAATTCTCTACCAGGTGTATTATTTATATGCATTTCACTTTGGTCTGTTGCTGTGGTTTTGTCCTATTCTTTCATTTGGGACACATTCCTCTGTCTCCTCATTTTTTTTTTTTCTGTCTGTTTCTCTGGGTATTAGGAAAGTCAGCTGTGTTTTCTGCTCTTGAAAATAATGGCTATATGAAGAAAAGGTCCTGTAGTGCCCTGCAATGCAGCGTCCCCAGTTACCCAGAACCTAGTGCTTCAGAGGGTATTTTCTATGTATATTACATGCACCCCGAAGTTTTGTCCTGGTCGATTTTTCCTTCAGCCCAGTCATCTACAGAGGCTCTCTTTGGCTGTTGTAGGCAGAGTTTGGTCCCCAGTTGGGATGGAGCTCCCAGATTTACCAAGGTATGCCTCAAGCTTCTGCAGAGCCCAGTGCTGCCACTGCCACCACCAAAATGCATGGGTTGGGAGATATGGTATTGGCACTGGTCTTCTGGGGGAGGGGACTGAGGCAGGCATGACTGGGAAGGGTGGATTTGCTGAAGAGCTGGGGGGAGGGGGCAGAGCTTGATGTAAGCAAGTTAGTGAACATGGGCACTGCATGGTTCCTATAGGTGGCCATGTGTTTATGCTGAGGAGCAGGGGATGGAGATATCACCTGACAGCTCCTTTGTTCCTGGAGGAGTCTCCTGAGATGAATAAATAATTCTCCCTCCCATATGCCCCAGGAATTTTTCAAACAGCTGCTTATATCCTGTATCTCTGTGGGCTGTTTGTTGTGCTGTCTCTTTAGGGTAGGGGACTAAGCTTCCTATTGCCCTCCAGGCTTTCCCAGAACTGAGCCCACTAATTTTTAAAATTTTAGGCTGTAAGTCCCTTTAGTTGTAAAAACTCACAAAATCCAGCCCCTCTCGCTTTCAAAGCCAGATGTTATAGGGATCTGTGTTACCCATGCTGACTCCCTGGTGTGATAGTCTGTTTCTCACCCTTCCCCATGCCTGCATCCCCCTCCCAACCACAGATAGCAGCAGTCCATTTCATTCCCCACGACATCTCCATCCTTCCTACCCTCTTTGATGTGGCCTCTTCTCTACCTTTAGTTGTGGAGTTTATTCTGCCAGTCTTCTGGTTGTTTTCTGGGTTATTTACACTGATGCTAGTGTTACCTAATTGTATCCATGGGATGAGGTGATCTTAGGGTCCTGCTATTCTGCCAATCTCCCAGCCTGTCTTCTATAGGTTAATTAACAATTGTTAATTGTTATATGACTATTTTAATTACAATGTGTATTTACATTATCATTTTTAGTGACTACAAAATATTTATCATAATTTAGCAAAATCTGAAATAATGGATGATCAAGTTTTCTGGGGGCAAAGACTTTTAGAAAAATTCCTAAAATGAAATAATTATTCATATATCTTTATGTAACTCCTGTATTTCCTTAGGATAAGCTATTGGGAATGAGATTGCTGGATCAAAGAGAAATAACTTTTAAAGTGATTGGCACAGATTGAGAAATTGTTTCCCAGGGAGTTTGCATTTACTTGTTTCCAACAACAGTGTACCTGTTTCTTTACACAATATTATTATTAAAAGTCATCATTCAGCTTTTTATTCCTTGCTAAATTGGTGAGTGGGAAATAATAGTACATAGAATTAGAATAAAGTTTCTACTTTAATTCTAAAATTATATTTATTCATTCACTATTTGATTATTGTTTTTAATAATTAAATTCTGCAGCTCATGCTTGACCCTAAGGGCAAATCTAGACATACACATATTTTAGATATAGAACAATTACTTTTTCTAGCCTCCCAATTTTTGTCAAATTCAAAACATCCAATAAACTCTTTTTTTTTTTAAAGATTTTATTTATTTATTTGACAGAGAGAGACAGAGTGAGAGAGGGAACATAAGCAGGGGGAGTGGGAGAGGGAGAAGCAGGCTTCCCGCGGAGCAGGGAGCCCGATGTGGGGCTTGAACCCAGGACCCTGGGATCATGACCTGAGCCGAAGGCAGCCGCTTAACGACTGAGCCACCCCAGGCGCCCCTCCAATAAACTCTTTGTGGAGAAAATTTACATTTGTTTAGGCCACTTGCTTTATCCATTGACAGAAAAAAGAAAGATTAGATGGTAAAATAGTAATTTTATATCTTGTTTATATTTTGTTATTTATTGAGAGTTCTGTGTTCCATGTGCTGAATTAAACTTTTTACACGAATAGTCTATGTTTTCCTTATCCATTCTTACTTAGTAATAGTTAAGTATCCCCATTGTAAAAGGTGTCATGGCACTAAGTGATAAAACCATAACCTGTGTCCAAGTTTGTGTGGGACCAGAGTTGGAATTATTAAAAATTGCAATATACTACTTTTTCTAAAGTGGTCTTACGCTAATGATGATATGAATCAATTCTTTCTTGATGATGGAAGAAAGATAATTAATGTCATCACATGATACATCTGGTAGCAATGTTTTATTCCTTCATCAGAAAGCTAAAGAATGAGAGGGGAGGGGATTGTCTGCTATTTTTTGCTTTCTTCAGTTCCTTTTCTTGCTGCCAGATTTCTGTTTAAGCCAGTCACTCAGGGCACAGTGGTTTGTGTGAGAGCTAATACTCTTCTTTTCCCATGGGCACTTGTCCATCCCTGTTCTGTTTCTCTTCATCTTTTCTTGGGGCAACATGTAATCTGCCAGGCCTAACTCATTATTCACCCTGGGGCCTGTATGTTTGCCAGAAGTCAGAACACTGGCCTGTGTCGTTATGTGGTCCTTGGTCTCTGCCCTCTGGAAGTCTAGGGTGAGAGATCCTGTCACATTGGAAAGCATTAATCCTGCTGTCTCTCAAGCCACCAGTCCTGTTCCATTGGACCACAAGCCAAGTTTTCTCCCCACTCTATAGAAAGCAGTAGCATACCAGCCAAGATGTGGCTGGGGCTTCTGTTGTTTATAGACTTGCAGAACCCATGAAATGGGGGCATAACTGTCAACAAGTATCTCCAAATATTTCTTACAATTTAACCTTTGTTTTCCTTTATGGAAATAAGTTTTCCACTGTGCAAATCTGAATCTGTAGCAACCCTTGCACAAAAGTGTACATTTACCCTCTCATTTTCCCATCTTTGAGACTAGCAGAATGGGAATTCTATATTGCCAGAATTATACTGATTTACACAAAAAGAGGGACTTTGTTCATTTACTCCTCTCACAAATATTCAGTGGGGACTGAATGTATGCCAGACACAAGAAATAGAGGGGTGAACCAGACAGACTAGAAGCTCCCTTCATGGGATGGCATTGGGGTAAGGAGGCAGCAATAAACGAATAACCAAATAAATAAGATTTTTTATGCATGCTATGAAATAAATAAAAGTAAGATGTTGTCATAGAAAGTGATGGTTTAGGGTGGTGGGAAAGCCTACTTACAATTGAATGTCAGTGAGGAAGTGACATTTGAGCTGAGACTGAGTGACTAGAAGGCACCAGCTATGCAGAGGTCTAGAAACAGACAACTCTAGAATGAGGGAAAAACAAGGACAAACGCTCCAAGGAGGGAAAGATTTTGGCCCATTTTAGGAGGGCAATTTGGCAAGAACACAGGGAGTGAAGGATAAAGGAGGGAGAAGTCACAGGTAAGGGCAAGTCAGATTGCGTGGGACCTCATGGGCCATGGAATTTAGATTTTATTCTAAATGCAGTAGACGACTACTGAAGAATTTGATGTGGGAGTTTAAAAAAAATTTGTTTCATGTTTTTAAAACATTACTCTGGCTTTTATGTGGATTATAAAGGAGCACAAGTAGAAGGGAAACAACCATCTGGGAGACTTTTGCAGGAATCAAAGCTGGAGATAACAGTGATTTAGACCAGGATGAAAATAGTGAAAATAAAGAGAAATAGACAGATGTGGAATATGTTTTTTAGGTGGAATATATTTGTTGATGGATCGTATGGTACTAGTGATGGTGCTGAAGTGAAAGAAATAGAATCAAGGATAACTCTAGATTTTTCACCTGAGCAATTGGGTACAAAGTGAGATATTTACTGAGACAAGGAAGATTCAGGAAAGAACAATTGTCAAGGGGTGGAAGTTAAAACCTCTGTTGGGCAGAATTATAACTGATATGCCCTTTAGATATCCAAGTGAGAATGTCAGTCAGGTAGTTGGATTACGCGGGATTTAGTTAAGATTAGAGTTAAAGAATCATCTTTTAATTAACTGAATCTGAAATTAAGAGAGCCTCAAATGAAAATATGTAGTTTTGTATGAGGAAAAAACTCCTCAATCTAGCATCTCTATTTCTGTCAATGATGCCATTTTTTCTCATTATGTAATGCCTTAGTCTATTTGGGTTGCTATGACAAAATACCATAGACTGGGTAGCTTATAAACAACAGAAATTTATTTCTCATTGTTCTGGAGGCTGGAAAGTCCAAGACCAAGGAGATTATATATTTAAACACTTCACTAAAGCACAAAGCAAAACAGATGAAACCTAGGTGGGGACTGAATGAAAGAAAGAGCATTGGGCTTTGGAGACAGAAAGTTCTTGGGGATTTTGTGATTTTTCACTAAGAAAATGTGTATAAAAATTCTTTATTCCCTATAATGTACCACCCAAAATCATTCTTAGCATCAGAAATTTATAAAATGAATTACTATTAAATTGAAACACCATATTGCAAATTCTCATGGCTTGGCTATTACTATACCTTTGTCTCTGGCCACATAAGAAAAAACACATTTTTCTTATATTCTGAAATCCTTTCATTTCTAACCAGAATGTTTAGAATTAAAGAGCTGAAGTTTGTTACTGTTGAATTAATGTTTTACACTATCCCTTTGGTTTTTTTTTTTATGTTTATTTATTTTTTTCACCCTTTTTGAATTGGAAAAAAGGACACACAAGTGTGAATTTGTGGCCAGCACGTTCAGGCTTCTCTGAGGTATGCATCCTTAGACTCCTTTCTGAATCAATCTACCAAACACTTTCAACAAGCTTTTGAAGAAGCCTGATTGAAAACACTGACATACCGCACCCTTAGAATCATGACAATTCACATGTCTTCTCAGCCTCTTTGAAGTTTTCAGCAGAAACTAAAGAAGGAAAAAAATTCACGTTTCATACTTTGTTTATTCACAAGAAATGAAACACTTAAGAATTTAGATAACAGACATACATGCTGCCTTGAATTTATGCTGACAATTTATGCAGAGTGAAAGCAAAATATACAGCATCTGTGTGAAGAATGTACACTGGTACTTAAGCAATGGGCAGCCAGACAACTTGACATTGTGGGCCAGATGAGCCAGTAACCTGCAGGAGGCCCTCACAACATCTACTGCTCCAAGTGCATTTCACTTTCACTCTGCTGCTGTTGGACAAAACAGTCTCCTAAAAGTTAATGGCCTTCTCCAGGGCTGGCAGTGAAATTGCTGGTATTGTAGAAGGTAATTTTTTTAAAGTCATTACAGCACACACCAGTAGAGTCTACTTCAGGTTTTCAGTCCTGTTCCTAAGGGACAAAGGTAGCTTTCAACAAAATGAAATCACAAGTAGAAATACAGTATGATTTTCAGTTCATAGATTTTCTGAGAGTGTGTTAAGTAAAACACTTCACATATTTTTTGGTGGGAAGATGTTTCTTTCTATAGTCTCCTGCCTGCCCTACCTCCCAACCCAGAGTGCAGACTGAAGAAGGAAGTTAAGTTCTTTACTACTGGCTTAACTGGTTTTGGGTGTGAAGATTATCTTCTAATTATTATCACAAACGTTCTGTTTTAGCTATGGAGAAGAGACGGCCTACAAAGAGATCAAATAGATTTAGCAAGTTTTCTGCAATTATTCTGAATTGCAGAAGAAAATAGTTCCAAATAGATGAAATAGTTAAAGACAAAAAATTTATTTTTATGGAGGTATTCTGTTTACAAACTTAAAGAATTACAGAGTTATTATATCATCATTTTGTAACCTCAAGCAAATTAACGGTTCTAGGTAATGACCATCAATGATTAGTAACTTCATAAATAGAGAAAAAAAACCCTTTACATTATAATACCTATGAGGTGTTTTGCCAAGAATATTAAATTTGAATCTGTTCATGCCTCTACATGTAAATAATATTATATGGAAAATATACAGAGCAGAGGAACATGTTAAATGACAGCATGGGGATGTAATCAGCAAAAACAAAACTGCAAAAGCTATACAGAAAAAACAACCTACTCTCTTCAACAAATAAATTGAAAAAAAAAAAAAACCACTACAACCACAAAAAACAACCAATGAGGAATTTATAGACTTAAAGGGACTTAAAGACCTCATTTGCATTCTGATTTCAACAAATTTAAGAAGTGATTACAAATGGAGGAAATTTGAATTCTGACTGGACTATTTTATGACCTTATGGCACTATTGTTAGTTTTTACCTAAGAGTGGTATTATACATGAGAGCATTTGCTCTCAAACTTTTGAGTCTCAGGATCTCTTGCACTTTAAAGAATCATTGAAGACCCTAAAGTTATTTTGTTTAAATGGTTTATATCTATTAATATGCATGTATTGTAAATTAAAACACAAAATTAAAATAAAGTATTAATTAACTCATTTAAAATAAAAATAATAATGTAGTTACACATTAACATATTTTCATAAAAATAACTATATTTTTCAAAACAAGAAAAATAGAAGTGTGGCACTTTACATTTTGCAAATCTTTAAAATAACTTTCTTCATAGAAAACAGATGAATTCTAGTATCTGCTTTTGCATTCGTTCCTTTGTGATATCACATGTCACATAGCCCCTGGAAAACCTCACTGTCCACTCATGAGGATGAGAAAGAAAAAGGCAATCAACATCTTTATTATTTTGAAAATAAATTCCTTGAAAGGGTGATGGGGACCATGAGGGGTCAACAAGACCACACTGTTAGAACTACTGTGTTAGAGGTACATTCTGATGTATTCAAAAATGAAAAAAATGTGTTTTTTTGATATTAACCTCATCATCTGGGGATGGAGAGTAGCAGGTGACTGTATATTTGATACATTATTTTCTATAATTTGATAGTTATTCAAACTGGTAAAGAATATATCAGATACAAACTAAGCCCTTTCTTATGTTTAAGTTTACATAAAAAAAGTAAAAAAAAAAGTAAAAAATCAAGTAAATAACAGTACAAGTGTTTTGTAAATGGGGCAATTATTTGACTATAATACAACTATAATTACAATATTGAAAAGTTTGGACAAGAGAAGTAGTAAACAAAAAGAGAAGTAGTAATGTAGGTCTGCTAGCATTGTCCTTAGAAAAACAAGAATGAATATGCTGTGGGTGAGATAATATTTTAACATTAATATTTTTTGGAAAGATACATAGTTTTCATCCTTTAATTGACATTGTTTGATGAGTTTTTGTCATCAGAGTGTCAAGTTACAAAGTTAATCTAAGTTTTTTTAAGTTGGATAAAAAAAGTTAAGAAATTGTAGGTTTTAATTTTCTAAGTTATAGTTTCTTGTAGTAGAGATTAAAAAAAACTATTGATGAGAAAATTTCCTCACAGAGAAAACATCAATTCTAAATGGTTTTACACATGAGCAATAAAAAGCTTTCAGTGAGCAGATCATCTAATTGTATATAAAATCTTTAGAAGTGTCAAGGAGTACTGGAAAGGGTCCCCAATTCATTCTATAAGGCATAAATTCAATATCACAACCAGACAAGGGCAGAAGAAATGAGAAATATTGGCCTGGGATATAAGTGAAAAAGTTCTGAACAGAAAATTAGCAAACTAAATATATAATAGTGTATAAAGCACAAAATATATATGATGAAGTTAAAGTTTACCTATGGAACTCAAGGAAGATTTAATATCACAAAAATCTTTAAACATCATTCATCATATCAATAGATTAAAATAAAAAGCCAATAAGACCACCTTAATAGATGTAGAAAAAAATCATGATAAAATCCTTATTAAATTAAGATTGGGAAGGGTGTCAGCAAGATGGAGGAATAGGATGTCTCAGCACTTGTACCTCCCATAGAAACACTGATTTTTAACAACTAGTCCTAGATGAGAATACCTTTATAGGAGGCCAAGACTACACCTGAGAAGTTCCAGCACCTTTAGTGGACCAAAATATCTGAGAGTTGATGCTTTGAAGAAGGGAAGAGCAGTTTCACTTCACGCATGTCACCCTTCCCCCAGGGAAGCACAACTCTGGGGGAAGAGAAACCCCTTCAGTTCTTGATTTTTCCCAAGGAGGAGAGTGAGAGCAAAATGTGCCCTCAGTTTTCCCAGTCATTTAGGATGTTGTCTAAGAGGTCCATTTCTGTCTTGCTCTATCTAGAACACTGAAGGGATTGACATGGCTGGGAAATCTCAGGACCACTAGAAGCAGAGAGAAGGGTGGGGCTCACAGCACCCAGGGGATCTTAAAACAACAGGCTGCAGATCCTATAAACATGCTCAAGGTTTCCACCAAGGGCCCCACTCACTACTCTGTAGGACCCCTCATCCGGGGACCCCACAGAGGGTAGATACACACTCCCAGCTCTGTGTGCCCTCCTGTTAGCAGCAACAGGCACTCCTCTGCCAAGTGAGCACAAAGAAGCCTCTTTGAATGGCACATGGGAGCCATCACAGACCTTCCAGAAGCTCCCACATGCAACACATAAACATCAGCAGCTGGCTCAACTCTGTTGCGCTGGGAGATGGCACACAACCTTGACACTTCAGGACACTTCCCTGGAGAAAATAAACAAATGACTCTCAGTACCCAGCCTGGATTTGCAGAATCAAAGGGAAGCACACAATTTTAATCTTCCTTCCAAAGAAGGAATAAGAGGAGTGGAGCAGGTGCACCAGTAGAAAAGTTTTGAAAGACTACAAGAATCTCTAACCAGGCAGACTGGTTATGGTCTTTCTTGAAGCCAGTCAGTAAGATTAGAGAAGGTAACTCCTTCAAATGGAAGACAACAGTACAAGGCTTTAAGGATATGAAGAAGTAATGAAAACATCAAGATTGAATCATCCATAAATAGAAAAATTGAACAGACCAATAATAAGTAAGAAGATTGAGTCAGTAATCAAAAACCTTACAACAAGGAAAAGCCCAGGATCAAATGGCTTCATAGGTGAATTCTGCAAAAACTTAAAGAATTAGTACCAATCCTTTTCAAACTCTTGAACATTGATGCAAAAAATCCTCAATAAAATACTAGCAAACCAAATTCAGCAGCACACTGAAAGGATCATATACCATGATCAAGCAGGATTTTTCCCTGGATTCAAGGATTGTTCAACATATGCAAACAAATCACTGTGATGTGCTATGTTAACAGAATGGAAGATAAAAAAATCATGTGAACATCTCAGTAGATGTAGGAAAAGCATTTGACAAAATTCAACATCTTTTTATGATAAAAACTCAACAGATTAGGTACAGAATAACTGTAATTCAACTTAATAAAGGCCATATATAACAAGTCTACAGCTAATCTAATACTCAATAGTGAAAAGCTGAATGCTTTTCTTCTAAGATCAGAAACAAAAAAAGGATGCTCATTTCCACCTCTTCTATTCAATGTTGTACTGGAAGTCCTAGCCAGAACAATTAGTCAAGAAACAGAAATAAAAGGCATCAAATTGGAAAGGAAGAAATGAAATTGTATTTGCTGATGACATGATCCTATGTATAGAAAACACTAAAGACTGCACCAAAAACCCTCTCAGAGTTAATAAATTCAAGAAAATTGCAAGATACAAAAATCAGCATGCAAAAATCAGTTGCATGTCTGTACATGAACAACAGACTATTTGGAAAAGAAATTAACAAGAAACAATTCCATATACAATAGCCATATGGGATAAAATACTTAGGAATAAATTAAACCAAGGAGGTGAAAGATTTGTATACTGAAAATTATAAAACATTGGTGAAAGAAATTGAAGACAATGCAAGTCAAAGATATCTCATGTTCATAGATTAGAAGAATTAATATTAAAATGTTCCTAACACTCAAAGAGATCTACAGACTCAATGCAATCTCTATCCAAATCCCAATAGCATTTTTACACACACACACACACACACACACACCCCTAAAATTCATATGGAACTACTAAAGACTCCAAATAGCCAGAACAATCTTGAGCAAGAAGAAAAAAGCTAGAAGCATCATATTTTCTGATTTCAAAATATTACAAAGCTATAAAATAAAAAGTTTGGTACTGGCATAAAAACAGACATATTAGACTAATGAAATAGAATAGAGAGCCCTGAAATAAACCCACCATAGTCATCTAAATGTCAATAGGGGCACCATGAATACAAAATAAAGAAAAGACAGTTCTTCACTAAATGGTTTTGGGAAAATGGAATATCCACAAGCAAAAGAATGAAATTGAATCCATATCTCACACCATACATAAAAATCAACTCAAAATGGATTAAAATCTTCAATGTAAGATCTAAAACTATAAAATTCCTAAAACAAAATAGAGAAAAATCTCACTTAAATAGGTCTTAGCAATTTTTTTTTCATATATAACCCTAAAACACAGGCAAGAAAAGCAAAAATAGACAAGTGAGGTTGCATCTAAGTAAAAACTTCTGGACAGCAAGGGGAACATTGAAAAGAGTGAAAAGACAACCTATAGAATGGGAGAAAATATTTGCAAACCATACATCTTATGAAAAATTAATATCCAAAATATATAAACAACTTCCATAACTCAATAGCAAAACAGAGCAATGCCACCAACAAAATTATCCATCTAGTTCTATGTAAGTGTCCAAAACATTTATGGTCCATTGAGAGTTATG
Source organism: Neomonachus schauinslandi (assembly GCF_002201575.2). Lineage (NCBI taxonomy): Eukaryota > Metazoa > Chordata > Mammalia > Carnivora > Phocidae > Neomonachus > Neomonachus schauinslandi. The sequence continues at coordinate 45,693,838 of NC_058403.1, read as the reverse complement.
ATTCTTGTGAAGATTTGCAAACAAATGCAAATACCTGACAGGGGGAAAACCATGATCAAATGGTGTAATCAGCTTAATTTGCAAAATTCCTATTTTTTTTAAAATTTCGGAGTCTTCTCAAATACTCCTGATTCTCTTAATATTATTTTATAATATTATTATAATATTACATTAATATATATAAATAATATAGGCAGAAGTTAGAATTGCCAAGGCATTAAAGCCACAAATTCTCCAAGAAAACTGCCCAGGATTGAATGATGTTTCTATTATTACTAAATGTGTGACTTGGGAAAAGATATTTAACGTCCCTGTGTTTCAGAATCTTCATCTCTGAAATGGGAATAATAGTATCATCCTCACAGAATTTTAGTAAGTTGTAGTATGGTTTGCATATTGATGAGGAATGTAGTTCTAGAGCCTTAAAAATTTTCAGTGCCTCTTCTGTACAGAAAGAAGCCAAGCAGTTCTATCCTTGGGTTGTGTCTAGAAAAGGTTAAAGCTTCTGCATAGTCTCAAGTGATTGCTTGAATGTGGGATCCAGAAGAAAAGTGTTAAGCATTGGCAAAAACCAGTTCAATGACTTTCCAACTGTAATATATTTTCATTTTCCTAAATGTATGGCAAGGGAAGAATATACTCTATGTAAAACCAACTTCCCTGAGTTGTTCATTATTTATAAACAATTTAACATGAATTCACATTCTGATACTTATTTCTTTAGGTATGTTTTACATTAATTGGTTTATTTATATTGTATTTGGATTAAGTCTTCAAATTTTAGCATTCTGGAAAGTATTTAAATATTGCTGATAGCTAAAAAATGTAGTGTTCTGTTTAATCCTTTGATCAGTTCTCATGGTTTACTGATTAACAGCAATGCATGATTGATTTCTTCTTCCACCACAGGTGAAGTGTCATACAAGTATGATCAGAAATATGGTACTCTAGGTATCAGGGGCTCTAGTTCACTTTGAAGACTGCAGGGATTTGGATCTAAGTTAAACTGAATTCAAATGTTGAAGTTAGACCAAGGAATTTGCTTCTGAACCTTGTGAATTCTTTAGTTCTAGAAGTTGAATGATTACTACAAGATTTCTTATTGACTCTAAAAAATGCATAGTGAAAAATCAGAAAAGTCACATTTAACACATGAAATACTGATGAAAGAAATTGCATATTTTACCTTTGAGAGTCACCGATATTGCAATAGCTCAGTATCTTATAGATCTTGTCATAGGCACAAAAGAATTTAACAAGCATTTTGACTGACTGGATGATGACGATGATTTGTATGCAGGATATTTTTTGGTAAAGTGATCTTGGGAACAACACCTGCTGAGGAAGGAAAAGAAATGTTACATTAAAATAACATATTATAAAGGGTTAACAGAAATTCTTGTCCTGAAAAGTTATATTTTGCAGGCTCATAGATCAAACTCAGAAGATGGTGAGAAGGCTTTGGCTCTTCTGGCCATTTATCCACAGGAGGATCAGTTTAATAAATTCAATTGTAGGGTTGGCTTTACTAGAAGCATACCAACTCATTCTATTATTTTAAATATTATGACATTCCTTCCTCACTTGTAAAATTGGAAGAGATTTTCTTGGGAAGAAATAAGTAATTGTCTTGGATCTTTAGAACAATTGTGGATTATACTGAAAGCAGCGGCAGTAATGTCAAACTCTCGGATACTTGAGATGAGCCATTTCTTGGGCAGATTCCATTTTCTCAAAGTGTCTCCTTAATCATAAATCCAAGAACTCTCTTGGCTCTAAGTTTCTTTGCCACCAGAGTGATTCTGAAAGGTGTATAGAGGTCTAGGCTCATCCAAAAGTAGATTCAGTAGTGACAGATATAGTGGATTATATTATATGCAATTCAGATACTACCCTTCTAGAACCATAGCACTCATTACTCCAGGTTACAGAAGTGCTGGTTACTAATAGCTATTAGCTAAGCCTTTCTCTGGAAATTGCCCTTACCTAGAGGAAGCCACCTCATCCAAGTTTGCTCCCTTCCCTGGGGCAGCCTGCATCCAATAACTAGTTATTGAGGAAGATACAAAGTCCAACCTCATTGCTTCCTTTTGAGACTACTTTGGAGGGCCATTCCCAGCTCCAGAACTTCCCAGAGGATTGGCTGAGGCCTCTGTTAGAGGACTGCATTGCAGTTCAACTTGTCTGTCTGTCCTAATACTGCTTTCCCTTCCTCAGTAGGTGTTGTTCCCAACAGCATTTTACCAAAAAATATCCTGCATACAAATCTTCATTTCAGTGTTTCTCTCACAGGCAATGTATCCTCTGACAGTTGATTATGTCAGGAGTGGTTCCAGGAAGTAGACTGTAAAGTGAACTGGATCTCCCTCTGGCCAACTGGTAATGACTCCATCATTGTTGGCAAGTAGAGTACTCATAGACCTCAACATGTTGTAGTGGTATACTGTTAAAACATTCACAAATGGTGAACTGAAATGGGATGCTAGTGAAAGGAAATGCCCCCATTAGGGGACTATCTTAGGCATTTGAAAGGTTGTGGGGATCGTAATTATAAGTACTATGGAATCAGCCTTTGCTCAGTACTATTGGTACATTTAAGAAAGACATTCAAATGCTGAGGGTAATAAATAATTAGTTAAATGTGAGCTCTGAAAGCCAAAAGGCATTCTTAGTAGCACAAAAAGAGACTCTCAATTCCTGCAGCTGGAAGGGAAGAAAAGAATTGTACAAGAGTAGCAGAGCTCCAAAGAAAGTTGACTTCTTAACTGTGGCAAATCTGATATTCCATGATCAAGAGCCTACTGAAAACATGGAATCCTGGGCCAGGGATGTGGCCATCTGGGTCAATTTGTCAGTAAATCTTGAATTCCTAGATCCTCTAGACCTCTCTGAGTCCACAGAAGTGGTCCAAGCATACCTACTAAAGGCTAGGGCTTCCCCCTTCTGCTTTGTAAGACAATATACATCCCTTTTGGGATCTATCTCCACCTCCTCTCCTGACCATCAAACCAATATCTAAGATCAATTTACAGTATAACCCAGCCAGGGAAGTGCTAGGTTTGCTAAAGAGGAAAAAAGAATATACCAAAGACTCAGTAAGACCTGGTTAACATAGGGTAGCAGGGGCCAAGAGAGTTTTTATAGGATTTCTTCTTGAAGTGCTGGATCAGGGGTGCAGAACATAAAGTTGGATAAATGAGAGTTTATTTGCCACTTTTCTGTAATACAGGATTTAACTCCCTGACAAGATTTTAGAAAAAAGGTGTTAATGTACTGCTAGGATGATCCTTGGGAGCTTAGAAAAAAACAAATGCCTGTTCTAAATGAAATGGAAATTTTTGACCTACTGTGACTAACAGCTGAGGTAGGGATCAATAGGCAGAGAGAAGTGAAGGGAGAGGGGATACATTATGTACACCTAGAAAACCTACCAGCTGATAGTAGGAGGCTTGTAAGAGAGCTATGGAGACATACTATTTACCAGAGCAACAAGGATTGCATTGGTGAGAGGGACATCCATGTCACTGGGAAGCTCAATGTCTTTCCCCTGTAGCTAAGAATGATAGGAGAGAGGGGCGCCTGGGTGGCTCAGTTGGTTAAGCGACTGCCTTCAGCTCAGGTCATGATCCTGGAGTCCCGGGATCGAGTCCCGCATCGGGCTCCCTGCTCGGTGGGGAGTCTGCTTCTCCCTCTGACCTTCCCCCCTCTCATGCTCTCTCTAATAAATAAATAAATAAATAAAAAATCTTAAAAAAAATGGAAATGGGAAAGATAGAGGTTGGGTACATAATCATCAGAAACAAGCTGTGCATAGTTACTGTGATGAAATGCAAGACTGGAGTGGCAACACAGGGTCTGACCTTCAGAGCTATGGAATGACTAACAAGGCACAATATTACTAGGGGAAAGATAAATGAGCAACCAACAATGATATTGCTTAATTTATGCAACCAAAAGAAATGAAAAAATCTATGATTAGGAGGCTAAGGGCATAGTCCTGTGTGGACAATATGGCAATCCCTTGCCCAGTTTCCAGACCTGAGACAAGTCTCAGGCCCTTTAACCTACTGACTAAAGGAGATGGTGAGTCTGCAGAAGGACGGACTCTATAACTCCATGGTAAATGTATATGATAAAAATTCCCTCGATTCTTTCCCCAAAGGTTTACTCAGTTAACCATACACTGAGGAAAAAAGAATATCCAGACATTTTAAGGGCTCTTGGATATAGGGTCTGAATTGACATTGATACCCAGGAATCTGAAACATCACCATGGACCCCCTGTATTAGAGTGGGGATTATAAGGTAATAAGTGGAGCAATGGCCTAGGGGTGGCTCACATGGGTTGCCGTACCTCCAAACATGTAATTTGTAATTGGTACAACTCCCACACTGGTTCCTTGGCCTGTGGAATAAATGCTATGATAGTAAGGAAGGTTAAGTGGAAGTCATTGAAACTGCCTACCCCACCCCTAGTCAAGATAGTAAATAAAACAATATTGGATTCCAGAAGGAATAACAGACATTAAGACCTAAAAGAGGCAGAGATGGTTGTTACTATCATTTAATTTACCAGTCTTGCCCCCATGAACATTTTAGATCCTGTTGGATAGTAATGCACTACTGCAAACTCAACAAAATTGTATCCCTAACTGCAGCTGCTATGCAGGTGTGCTAGAGCAGATTAACATAGACTCAGGTATACAGTTTGTAGCCATTGATATGGTAAATGTGTTATTTTTCCATCATTGTCCAAAAAGCATGTTAAGACCAGTTTGCATTCACATGGAATAAGAAATATGAAATATGTTTGGTCTTGATTCAAGCTATGTTAACTTTCCAACTCTCTCTTAAAATATAGCTCCAAGAGACCTCAACCATTTCGATATTCTGCAGTATATCACATTAGTCTCCTATATTGATGACTCATATTAATGGAACAAATAATTAAGTGGTGAATATGTTAGAGGCTTTGATAAGATGTATGTATGTGCTCCTTGATAAGATATGAGTTATTTTAAAAATAACTTTTACTGGGGCACCTGGGTGGCTCAGTTGGTTAAGCCTCTGACTCTTGATTTTGGCTCAGGTCATGATCAAGCCCTGCATTGTGCTCCACACTGAGTGTGGATCCTGGTTAAAATTCTCTCTCTCCCTCTCTCTCTGCCCCTCTCTCCACTTACTCTCTCTCTCAAAAAAAATAAAATAAAAAATAAAAATAAAAATAACTTTTACTTAATATTTTGATGAAAATAATAATCTATAATTTTATTGACTTGCCTGCCACATGTAATTCTCTGCTTACCACTATGTGTATATTACCACATTCAATCTTACAACAAACCTATTACTGTTTTCATTTTACCAATGATGAAGCTGAAGCTCAGAGTCGTTACATACTTGGTCAAATTTATACACTGCTAAGAAGATTTAGAACCAGAACTCAGGTCTGTTTGACATCAAAACTCATGCTTACTTCTCTGTTACTGCACTAAGACACAAAGGGTTCCCCAAACCTGTTGTTAAGAGTTGATTCTCTGGTCCTTGTCACTTCTTTTTTCATTTTGCCTTGTCACTAAACAGGAAATAACTCATTATTTTAGCCAGATGGCAGCCAAATCACACCTCTCTGAGAAAAAAAACTGACTGCCTTTACTTTAAATGACACATAAATCATAATGTTTAAATCACCCTTTCAACATAGTGTCAGGATAAAATACAGGGGAAATAATTGAATTTTTTAGAAATAGTTATAAATTGCTGAGTATGGACAGAATTAAAGCTTTCAAAAATGGAAAGGATATATCAGGCTGTTAGATGTCTTGTTTCAGACTGCTGGTTGAAAGGGAACACTTTCTCAGGGAAGATGCACTTGAGGAGTCTTAGAGATATTTCAAGAAGTCATGATACCAAATTGAATTAGGAAACTGGCCAAAGCAGCATTTTCCCAGGACATTAACTCTTACTCTTCTATTTGTCATCATGAATATATATTTGTTCCATAAATGTACGTATAATGGATGCTTTCTAATAATGATGGTTATCTACTCCCAAATAGCGTTCTTTGTTCTTAGAGCTGTTTCTTCTGTATCTGTTGGACTCATCTTTAGCCTGAACTACTGTCCTACTGGAGAACACAGAGCATATTCTCTTTACAGCCTGGATTTTCATCAAAGAAGTCAACCAAAATAGTTATAGAAATTTAATTCAACTTAGGGCTTAAACACAAAACAATATCCTTTGTTGGCTGTTATCACTGTTGTAGTGACAGAAACCAGAAAAGGAGAGATGAGGATTGATTGTTAACTCTGCTTCTTAGAAATAAAAATACAGGCAATATGCCAGAGGCTTCTACTTATTCTCTAAGAAGTAAATGGAAAACTATAAGTGAAATAACTTTTGTTATTTGAGTTTTATAAAATTTATAACTTGGTTCTCCCAAAAGGCTACTTAAAGTGAATTTACTTCTATAGGGAACAGAATTTCACATTTCACAGTGAACAAAAGGTTTGCTGAACTTTATACTGAAAGCTAGAAAAAAAAATTATAGAAGTATATTTATTAAACCAAGTACTATAATTAAGTTATTATATCAAACATACTTCAACTATGTGCTAGTAATATTAGGAAAAAATAAAGTGTAAATCAAATTCTCTTTTTTTGTGGGGAAATCAGACAAAAACATTTGTTATAATGTTATAACATCCTTCATTTTACAATTGACATTTTATAGAACATAAAGGGTTGTTTTTACAAAGACATATGGAAGCTTCATCAATTTTTTCCAATGGTCTTTTACGATTTGTTATTCAAAAACATTCTATTTTAATTTTGTTTATTCTGACATCATCTTTGCCATTGTTTCCTTCTTCCAGGTCATTATTTTTCAATAGTTTTGTCTGTGATTCTCCAGTACACTTTTTTATATTTATAAAATTGGATAATCATCCATAAACTGATAGACTTTCATAGAAAGGGAAAAGGATTATTAATGCAATTGCTAAACAGAAAAAGGTATTTTGAGTGGAAACTAATATTTAAATTAATATTTTTGTGCTTTGACTTTTGCTTTCCTAAACAATAGCATGTCTGCAGAGACTTAGTGAATAAGAATTCATAGAATAGAGGAGGGGTTTAAAGAAAAGTCTGTGGAATGAGATAATATGTTTATCATTCTGTTCAGGCTGCTATACAAAATACCACAGGCTGGGTGGCTTAAACCAGAAATTTATTTTCCTATGGCCCTTTAAGCTGAAAGTGCAAGATCAGGATGCTCTCAGGATTGGTTTCTGGTTAGGCCTCTCATCCTAGCTTGTAGATGGTCCCTTCTCATTGTTTCCTTACATGGCATTTCCTCTCTGTAGTGAGAGAGAGACTTATGTCTTTTATAAGAATGCAAATCCTAACAGATTAGGGCCTTCCCTTATGACTTCATTTAACCTAAATTATGTCTGTAAAGCCCTATCTCTAAATACAGTCACATTAGGAATTAGGGCCTCAATATATGGATTTTAGGGGACAAAATTCAGTCCCTAGCAACATGTGCTCAATTATAGCTCCATTGCTTTCTTCCTGTTTCACCTTGGATAGATTATAAGCATCACTTAGCCTTAATTTGATAATCTATATAATATGGAAAATTACTCAATTCATGGGATTTTGACATGGATCAAAGAAACAATGCATTTTAAGGATTCAGCATAGTGCCTGGCACAGAATAAGTGCACAATAAATATTGGTTGTTATTTTGGGTTCCTGTTGATACCCCAGTGCTAATTCAATCTGAAAAATGAAAAGGGATTGTCTTCTTCCCTTTATGACACTAAGAAATGGGGAACCTGGAAGAGATCAGGGATGATGGTGGAGTAGGGGGATCCTGAGCTCACCTTGTCCCAGAGATGTACTGAAGTAACAACTATGCAACAAACTCTGAAAATGACTTGGGGACTGGCATAACACATCTTCCATAGCTAGTCATAGAGAGAAGGCCACATAGAAAAGGGTATAGGGGTGGAGATGAGGTCAGGAACCAAACCCCTGTTGCAACTAACCACAAGTGGGAGGGAAATCACAAGCATGGAGGAGTAAGGGAATGAGATTACATACCAAGCTCTCCTGGCCTTGGAGACCTGCATGGGAATACAAGTCCCTATAACATCTGGCTATGAAAATCACTAGGGGTTAATATCAGGAGAGCCAGAGGGCTATAGGAAACCAAGTCTTTGCCCATAAAGGGCCAGTACACTAAATGACTCAACCTGACACACAGCACGGAAGCAGTAGTTGAAAGACTCCTGGGGTATATGTGAAGAAAATTTCTTGACTAATATTAGGATGTTTGCCAGAGAGACAGCAATCTGCAGGAGATTTCCCCAGGAACAAAAGTGCTGGTGGGTGCCATTTTTCTTGGCCTCCCCAAGCCTGGGTAACTAGAGGTTTGCAGGAGCCAAGTCTAACACTCTCCATCTACCTTGTTAGCACTCTGTGCCTTGCCCCAGTGTTCCCCTGCAAACCCACCCCATGTAACCTGCCTATCTCTTCAGGCATCCCTCAAAAGTAGCTCCTGCCTCACCATAAACCTTGCCTTTTGGTACCCCCATAGCTGTCACAGCAGCTAATTGCAGACAGCCAGACTGAGGGCTAATTATTCCTACTAGTGAACCCTCAGAAGCTTCAGCTGTGTTTCTCAAAAGTGTGGGAAGCAAACCCTGCCCAGTGTACCCACAATAAGTGAAGTGGGTCATTGCAGCCACCTGGGTTGAGGTCCAGCCCCCCTTCTCCCACCATGTTCACAGCAATTGCAACTCAGCCACAATAGGAGGGTGCATGCAGTCCACATAAGGGAAACCCCTGGAGTGCCTGGTTTTAATGACTGAATGTGTGGAAGTGCACTATAGAGCACCACAGGACCTCTTCTATACAAAGCCACTACTTTCAGGACCAGAAGATGTAACTTACCTACTTAAAACATAGAAATAAATACAGAGGGTTAGAGAAAATGAGGAGACAGAGGACTATGTCCCAAATGAAAAATAAGATAAAAACAGAAAAAGAACTAAACAAAACAGAGACAAGTAATATGACTGATAAAGAGTTCAAAGTAATGGTCATGAAGATACTCACCAGACTTGATAGAAGACCAGATCAACTCAGAATTCAACAGAGATAGAATCAAAGAATAATCAGAGCTGAAGAATACAATAAGTGAAGACAAAAATACACTAGATGGAATCAACAGAAGATTAGAAGTGACAGAAGAGGGCGCCTGGGTGGCTCAGTTGGTTAAGCGACTGCCTTCAGCTCAGGTCATGATCCTGGAGTCCCAGGATCGAGTCCCGCATCGGGTTCCCTGCTCGGCAGGGAGTCTGCTTCTCCCTCTCCCACTCCCCATTTGTGTTCCCTCTCTCGCTGTGTCTTTCTCTGTCAAATAAATAAATAAAATCTTTAAAAAAAAAAAGAAGTGGCAGAAGAGTGGATGAGTGATCTGGAAGACTGGATAATGAGAAGGAACCAAGCTGAACAGCAAAAAGGAAAAAAAGAATAATAAAAAATAATAAGTTAAGCAACCTCTGGGACACCATCCAGTGTAATAACACTCACATTATAGGGATCCCAGAAGGAGAGAGAGAAAAGAGGCATAAAACTTATTTGAAGAAATACTAATGGCTGCAAACTTCCCTAATTTGAAGAAGAAAACAGACATTCAGGTCCAGAATCAGAGAGCCCCAAACAAAATGAACCCAAGCAGGGGCGCCTGGGTGGCTCAGTTGGTTAAGCGGCTGCCTTCGGCTCAGGTCACAATCCTGGAGTCCCGGGATCGAGTCCCGCATCGGGCTCCCTGCTCGGCGGGGAGTCTGCTTCTCCCTCTGACCCTCCTCCCTCTCATGCTCTCTGTCTCTCATCCTCTCTGTCTCAAATAAATAAAAAATAAAATCTTAAAAAAAAAAAAATGAACCCAAGCAGGTCCACACCAAGACACATAATAATTAAATGGCAAAAACCAAAGATTAAGAGAGAATCTTAAAAGCAGCACTAGAAGAGAAAACAGTTACATACAAGGGGAAAACTCAGAAGGCTATCAGCTGATTTTAAGCATAAACCTTGTAGGCCAGAAGGGAGTGGCATGATATATTCAAAGTCCTGAAAGGAAAAAACACTACAACCAAAAATACTCTACCTGGCAAGGTTATCATTCAGAATTGAAGGAGAGATAGAGTGTCCCAGACAAACAAACAAATCACCACTAAGTCAGCCTTACAAAAATGTTAGAGGGCGTTCTTTAATGGAAAGAAAAGGTTATAACTAGAAGTAAAATTAAGAAAGGAAAAAAAAATCACTGGTAAAGTAAATATCTAGTAAAGGTAGTAGATTAATCACTTATAAAACCAGTATGGAGGTTAAAAATACAAAAGTAGTAAAATCAATTATATTTACAAAAATTAGTCAAGGGATACACAAAAATTAAAGGATGTAAAATATGACATCATATACATTAAACATGGAGGGGGCAGCTAAAATTTAATGCTTTTAGAATGTGTACAAATTAAGTGACTATCAACTTCATATAAAATAATATATGCATAAGATGTTATATATGAACCCTATGGTAACCACAAATCAAAAACCTATACTAGATACACAAAAAATAAAGAGAAAGGAATCCAAGCATAAAACTAAAAAAAGCCATCAAACCACAAGGGAAGAGAATAGGAGAAAAAGAGGAATAGAGAACTACAAAACAACCAGAAAACAACCCATCTATAAGCTGCCTGTAAGAGACTCACATCAGATTGAAAGACACATGCAGACTGAATATGAGAGGATAGGAAAAAAAAAGAAACTGAGGTAGCAATACTTAGATAAAATAGACTTTAAAACAAAGTCTATAGCAATAGACAGAGAAGGACACTACATAATAATCAAGGGATATTTCTAAAAAGAGGATATAACAACTGCAAATAACTATGAACCCCAAATAGGAGCACCTGAATATATAAAGCAAATATTAACAGGGATATATTGACAGTCATACCATAATAGTAGGGGATTTTAATACCTTACTTACATGAATGGATGGATCATCCAGACAGAAAATAAGAAAATTGAATTTAAAAAAAAAAGAAGAAAACAGTAGCTTTGAACAACACATTAGGTCAGATGAACTTAACAATTATATACAGAACATTCCATCCCAAACTAGCAGAATACATATTCTTTTTAAGTGCACATGGAACATTCTTCAGGATAGACAAGTTAAGCCACAAAATAAGTCTCAATAAACTTAAGAAAATTGAAAATCCTATCAAACATTTTTTCCAACCATAACAGTATAAAACTAGATTTCAATTATAAGAAAAAAACTGGAAAAATACAAACACATAGAGGCCAAACAGCACATTACCAAACAACCAGTGGATCAACAAAGAAATCGAAGAGAAAATTTAAAAAAAAATACATGGAGACAAATGAAAATGAAAACACAATAGTCCAAAATCTTTGAGATGCAGGAAAAGAAGTTCTAAGAGGAAAGGTTATACCAATACAGAACTACCTCAAGAAATAAGAAAAACTCAAACCATCTAAGACCTAAAGGAACTAGAAAAAGAAAAAGAAACAAAATGCAAAGTTAGTAGAAGGAAGGAAATATTAAAGACTAGAGTAGAAATAATTGAAATAGAGACCAAAAAAAAAAAAAAGAGAGAGATTAATAAAACCAGGAGCTGGTTCTTTGAAAAGATAAACAAAATTAATAAACCTTTAGCCAGACTGATAAAGAAAAACGACAGAAAACCCAAATAAATCAGAAATGAAAGAGAAGTAACAACTGATACCACAGAAATAAAAAGAATTATATGAGAACACTATGAAAAAGTACATGCTAACAAATTAGGCAACCTAGAAGAAATGGGTAAATTCCTAGAAACACACAATCTTCCAAGACTAAATTAGAAGAAAATAGAAAATTTGAACAGATTATTACTAGTAACAAAATTGAATCAGTAATCAAAAAACTCCCAACAAACAAAAATCAGAACCAGATGGCATCACAGGTGAGTTCTACCAAACATTTAAGTAAGAGTTAATACCTATTCTTCTCAACCTATCCCAAAAATAGAAGAGGAAAAACCCTACCAATTTATTCTATGAGGGCAGCATTACCCTGGTACTAAAGACACTCCAAAAAAGCAAACTATAGGCCAGTATTCTGAGGAATAGATGCAAAAGTCCTCAACAAAATATTAGCAAACCAAATTCAACAATACATTAAAAGGATCATTCACCACAGTCAAGTGGTATTTAATTCCAGGATGCAAGGATGGTTGAGTATTTGTAAATCAACCAATGTGATACATCACATTAATAAGAGGAAGAATAAAAATCATATGATCATCTCAAAAGATGCAGAAAAGGCATTTGCCAATATTCAACATCCATTCATGATAAAAATCTCAAAAAAGTGGATTTAGAGGTAACATCCTTCAACATAATAATAGCCATATATAAAAACCCCACAACTAACATAATACTGGTGAAAAACTGAAGGCTTTTCTCTAAGATCAGGAACAAGACAAGGTTGTTCACTCTCACCACTTTTATTCAACATAGTACTGGAAATCCTAGCTGCAGCAATCAGATGAGAAAAAGAAATAAAAGGCATCCAAGTTGGTAAGAAAGAAGTAAAGTGGTCCCTATTTGCAGTTGACATGATGCCATTTATAGAGAACCCTAAAGACTCCACCAAAAACCTTTCAGAGTAAATGAATTCAGTAGAGTAAATGTAACCAAGAAGGTGAAAAATCTGTACTCCAAAAAATATAAGGCATAGATGAAAGAGATTGAAGATGACACAGACAAATGGAAAGATATACCATGCTCATCAATTGGAAAAATTAATGTTATTAAAAGGTCCACACTACCCAAAGCAATCTACAGATTTAATACAACCACTATCAAAATACCACACCTAGAATAATAATCCATCAATAATACCATAACCTAGAATAAATAATCCTAAAATTGTATGGAACCACAAAGACCCCAAATAGTCAAAGCAATGAAGAAAGAACAAAGTTGGAGGTGTCACAATCCCAGATTTCAAGGTATACTATGAAGCTGTAGTAAGGAAAACAGTGTGGTACTGACACAAAACAAACACATAAATCAATGGAATAGAGAGCCCAGAAATAGACCCAAGCATATATGGTCAATTTATTTACAACAAAGGAGGTAAGAACATACACTAGAGAAAAGACAGTATCTTCAATAAGTGGTATTGGGAAAATTGGACAGCTACATGCAAAAGGATGAAACTGGACCACTATCTTACACAGTGCACAGAATAAACTCAAAATGGATTAAAGACCTAAATATGAGACTTGAAATCATAAAATACCTAAAAGAAAACATAGATGGTAGTCTCTTGACATTGGCTTTAGGAACATATTTATGGATATGTCTCCTAAGACAAGGGAAACAAAAAATAAACTATTGGGACTACACCAAAATAAGAGGCTTTTACCTAGCAAAGGGAACCATCAGCAAAACAAAAAGGCAACCCACTACTGAATGTGAGAAGATATTTGCAAATGATATATATGATAAGGGGTTAATATCCAAAATATATAGAGAATTTAGGGGTGCCTGGGTGGCTCAGTCAGTTAAGCATCTGTGCTTGTCTTGGGTCATGATCCTGGGGTCCTGGGATCTAGCCCCACATTGGGCTCCCTGCTCAGCTGGGAGTCTGCTTCTCCCTCTCTCTCTGGCTGCCACTTCCCCTGCTTGTGCTCTCTCTCTCACTCACTCACTCCCTCAAATAAATAAAATATATATATATATAAGAATTTATACAATCTAACACCAAAAAAAGAATATTTGAGTTAAAGAATGGACAGCGGACCTTAGTAGACATTTTTCCAAAGAAGACATACAAATAGCCAACAGATATATGAAAAGATGGTATCACTAATCATTAGGGAAATGCAAATCAAAATTACAATGAGATAATACCTTACAATAGAATGGCTAGTATCAAAAAATTAAGAAATAACAAGTGTTGGTGAGGATGTGGAAAAAAGGGAACCCTCATGCACTGTTGGTAGGTATGTAAATTGGTGTAACCACTGCGGAAAACAGTGAGGAGATTCCTCAAAAAATTAAAAATAGAAATACCACATGATCCAGTAATTCCACTACTGAGTGTTTTACTCAAATAAAATAAAAATATTAATTTCAAAATATATATGCACCCCTATGTTTATTGAAGCATTGTTTACCCAAGATATAGAAGCAACCCAAGTGTCCGTCCATAGAAATCTTTAGATAGATGTCTTTATTTAATAGATAAAGAAGATGTGATATGGAATCAATACAATGGAATATTAACAACACAATGGAATATTACCACAGCCATAAAAAAAAGAATGAGATCTTGCCATTTGTGACAACATGGGTGGACTTAGAGGGTATTATGTTAAGCAAAATAAGTCAGATAGAAAGACAAATACCATATGATTTCACTTATATGTGGAATCTAAGCAACAGCAACAAAAAACCTAACAGAAACAGACTCATATATACAGAGAACAAATGGGTACTTGCCAGAGGGAAAGAAGATGGTGGTATGGATGAAATAGGTGTAGGGAATTAAGAGGTACAAACTTCTGGTTATAAAATAAGTCATGGAGATTAAAAATACAGCATAGAAAATACAGTGAATAATATTGTGATGACATAGTATGGTGACAGATGGCAACTATACTTATCATAGTGAGCACTGAGTAATGTGTATAATTGTTTGAGTCACTATGTTGTACACCTGAAACTAATATAACATTGTATGTCTACTATACTTTAATTAAAAAAAAAAAGAAATGGTTTGTAGAGAGTGAGTAGAGTGGGAAGAAATAGCTACTAAGAGAAGTGAAAAGCAGGCTGAGTCCCTGAGATTTTGAACAGTAGTAAGAAAAGCATCTTTGTCTAACAAGGAACCTAAATGCTTAGTTACCCAAAGATCTATGAAGCTTCCCAATCTATGTGTCTCAATAGACTCAAAGCTCAAGGACAAAAATGGCCAAGTTTTATGCACCTCTGTATTTCTGACATTATCTGATATTGATTGTATTTTACCTGTAGTCAATGGTCAATGTGTTTATAGAACTTATATATTTAATTATTTCACTATACTTATTTAATTATGATGAGTGTAGCTCTTTGCCTAACCTTTATTTCAGGGGTCTAGCCACCTTAGATGATTGATTGGATCATCCAGATCATTCTGAGGTATCCCAGTTTTCTGGGGTCCTAGAGGAACACAGCTGTGTTAGTCTAACACAGAGATGATCATGATGGTCCTTAAATTACTTCAGAGGAATGTTGAGATGAGTTTAATATTTTATTGTGGATAGAAAACAAAAGTCCTTAAATAAATACCCAACCTCTCTTTGAAGTCATTTCCTCTTTAGCCTTGCTTTAAATTTTTCCATAATTATTGAAATTGGTGTTTTTTTTTAAAGATTTTATTTATTTATTTGAGAGAGAGAGAGCGAGCATGAGTGGGGGGGAGGGGTAGAGAGAGAGAGAAAGGCAGACGCCCCGCTGAGCAGGGAGCCTGACACAGCTTCATCCCAGAATCCGGTGATCATGAGCTGAGCTGAAGGCAGACACTTAACTGACTGAGCCACCCAGGAGCCCCCACATTGGTGTCTTTTAGTGGGATTTCTCTCTCATTTGTTCATTTTGCTCATCACTGCTATTCTGTGGTTTCTAGATTTAAAAAAAAAATTTTTTTCAAGTTATTCCATCAGGTTGCTCTCTTACTTAGTTTTCCTATTCTTTCTTTCTTTTCCAAAACTATAGAAATTAAAGATGAAAAAGGCACATTGCTCATCAAGTCCCTCTTCTTCCAGGATTCAATAGTCTTCTTTAATAGAGCAATTTTACCGCTTAGCTAAAAATGATTCAAGTGATGGAGTTTCCACCACTTCCTGTGAATGACTATTCCACAGACTGACAGATCCCATTACGTGGTCATTTTCCTCCTCATGCTTTGCCTACATTTTTCTTTGCTCAATTTAATCCTGTTTGTCTTAGTTATACCGCTTTTATAACTTAAAGAAATTCCTCTCCCCTTCTTGTTCCATATTTCCCTCAAATATTTGCTGATGGTTATTGTTTCTCTTAGTCATTATTTGGCCCAACCATTTGAATTAGGTCTTTCATCTTTTCCTGTTATCCAGTGCCTCTAGCTATTTCAATCTTTAGGTATTTGTGTTCAAAACTTGCCATTTAAAAAAGTGTTCTAAATCTTTAGGAATGGGAAAGTATAAATCTCCACAAGAGACTTTTCTCTCAGAAACTTCAAGATGATATACACACACAATGCAGGACAGAAATAATTCAGGGCCTCTTGTACCTGTAGCTTCAGTTGTAATATTAAGCGATGGTGCTTCTTCTTGGTTCAAAACTCCTAATTCAAGTCCTATCTCTTTCATGAAACCAGCACTTGGCACCGTTAGAAAAAGGACCAATATTTCACTGTCTGAAGAAAATGGATTCTTCTATCTCAGAATATTTAGAAACATCTCCAAAGAGGCACCAGTCTCCTGAAAGAGATAAATTTTTCAAAAAATAAAATTTTAATTAAAAAAATTTTTCCTTCTAAAATTCTTTGCAAACCTAATTTACTCTCCCAATAGGCCCTCAGATCCCCAGATTCATTTGTGGCAGAGGTCCTTACTAACCAGTGCTAGAAATACCATTTGAACATGATGTTTTAAGAAATGGATTATTTCTTTAGAACTGACATAAAGCTGTTACTTTATTAACAACATAAATAAGGATGGTGTAATACATACATACATATATATATATATATATATATACACACATACACATACACATACATATATATATATATATTTAGGGACATCTGGGTGACTCAGATGGTTAAGCCTCTGACTCTGGATTTCGGCTCAGGTAATGATCTCAGGGTGGTGAGATTGAGCCTGGCATCAGTTTTCGCACTGGGTGTGGAGACTGCCTAAGATTCTTTCTCTCCTTCTCCCTCTGCGACACCCACCCCCCAACTCCTCTCTCTCCTTTTCTTATATCTAATGCATTTTTCCTTTGGTCAATGACTATTGCCATAAAATGTAATTTCTGTTTCTTTTTCATTTATTTTTGTTGCTATTACTGATATTTTACAGTGCCAATTGAGGCTATGAGGGTGAGTTGTTAACAATATTTGCTTTGTTGTCTGACCTTAGAAATGATGAAAACATAAGGTATATGTGTTAACTTGAAATGTCTTCAGTATAGATATGTTAGAATCATAGATGAAAGCCAAATAATAGTATAGAAATAAATGGGCTTTGGAGCCAGATAGCCATTTATCTCTGCCTTACTATAAATTCTAAAGCAGGTAACTTCTCATGTTTTTTTTCAAATATTTTTCTCTCCCTCTGACTTGGAAAGTATGACTAGTGACTGCTTTCTTATTTTAAATAACTTATTCGTAATAGTTATTGCTACAGAGTATATCAAAACTTAATAATGTTATGATCCCCACTCACTGTGTTTGGCTAATTCTGCCCATCATCCTCACAGAAACCAGACCTATAGGATGGTTAGATTTTCCAAATATATCTTTTACCTGTCTTCCGACTCCTGAGTTTGCTGAAGTAGTATTTTGCTTCCTTGTTAATATATTTTTCCCTGACAAAATGTCGATTTTATGGCATAATTCTTGCTTATTACATATTACAATTTTCAATTACATTAAAATGATTTATTCTGATTTTACTATGATTATTACCATTTATTGCTCACAATTGTCTTCTATAAACACTTGTTCTATCTAGAGAGGTCACACATAATTTTCTTGGTTAGAGTGCTTTCTCAGGTAATTGCTTCAGTGATTGAATACATGGAGAGAAAGGGCATGTAATTTTTGAATCCTTATGAGATATGAAAATGAAGGATATCTTGGAGAAGGATTAAGAATCTTTATAATAGTACCTTGTCTCATTAATAAGTCTATAGCTCTCCCTTTTTTATTTTCCATTGTTGTAGAGGGGGAATCTGATGCTAGATGGTAACTTCCCCAAAGTGCATGATCCAGGAGAAAGTAAGGTAGAAGCCACAATGTCTTTTATGACCTACATGAGGGGTGAATACTAGGGGCAGTCTCAATGGAAGCCAATTTGGATGCTGGCTAGCCCAGTAGTTTACATTGTTGTTTAATTAAGAGTTTTCTAAGATAATTGTAGATTTAAATTCAATGACTATCCAGAAAGATAAGTGCACATTTGCCAAGTTTTCCTAATGGTAACATTTTGCCAGATGGTAATATAATATTACAATCAGGATATCGACATTAATAAAATCCACCAGTTGTATTCAGCTTTCTCAGTTTTACTCCTACTCATTTGTGTATGTATATATGTTTGTGTGTATTAAGTTCTAAACAATTAAATCATGAGTGTTGATTCATATATTCAACACCTCATTCAAGATTCTGAACAGTTCCAACACCACAAGAATCCTCCTGTGGCTTTTTTACAAGCATCCCTTCTTCCCTCTTGCACCAACTCTGGTCTCCAACCCTAAACCCTGGTAATCACCAATCTATCCTCATTTCTACAGGTAAGTGGTTAAACAACGGTAGTGTAACATACCACAAAATACTACTCAGAAATATAAAAGGAAAGGACAATTGATATAATAATAACTTGGATGACTCTTCAAGGAATTATTCTTATTTTTTTAAAATTTTATTATGTTATGTTAGTCACCATACAATACATCATTAGTTTTTGATGTGATGATCCACAATCCATTGTTTTTGTATAACACCCAGTGCTCCATGCAGTATGTGCCCTCCTTAATACCCATCACTGGGCTAACCAATCCCCCCTCCCCCTCCCCTCTAAAACCCTGTTTGTCTCTCAGAGTCCATTGTCTCTCATGGTTCATCTCTCCCTCCAATTCCCCCCCCCCTCATTTTTCCCTTCCTTCTCCTAATGTCCTCCATGCTATTCCTTATGTTCCACAAATAAGTGAAACCATATGATAATTGACATTCTCTGCTTGACTTATTTCACTTAGCATAATCTCCTCCAGTCCCATCCATGTTGATGTAAAAGTTGGGTATTCATCTTTTCTGATGGCTGAGTAATATTCCATTGTATATGTGGACCACATCTTCTTTATCCATTCATCTGTTGAAGGGCATCTCGGCTCTTTCTACAGTTTGGCTATTCTGGACATTGCTGCTATGAACATTGGGGTGCATATGGCCCTTCTTTTCACTACATCTGTGTCTTTGGGGTAAATACCCAGAAGTTCAATTGCTGAGTCATAGGGTAGCTCTATTTTTAAATTTTTGAGGTACCTCCATGCTGTTTTCCAAAGTGGCTGTACCAACTGTACCACTCCTACACCAACAGGGTAAGAAGGTTCCCCTTTCTCCACAACCTCTACAACATTTGTTGTTTTTTGACTTGTCCATTTTTGCCATTCTAACTGGTGTAAGGTGGTATCTCAATGTGGTTTTGATTTGAATTTCCCTGATGGCTAATGATGATGAACACTTTTTCATGTGTCTGTTAGCCATTTGTATGTCTTCTTCAGAGAAGTGTCTTTTCATGTTTTCTGCCCATTTTTTGACTTGATTATTTGTTTTTTGGGTGTTGAGTTTGAGAAGTTCTTTATAGATCTTGGATACCAGCCCTTTATCTGTAGTGTCATTTGCAAATATCTTCTCCCATTCTGTGGGTTGCCTCTTTGTTTTGTTGACTGTTTCCTTTGCTGTGCAGAAGTTTTATCTTGATGAAGTCCTAAAAGTTCATTTTTGCTTTTGTTTCACTAGCTTTTGGAGATGTATCTTGAAAGAAGTTGCTGTGGGCGATGTCAAAGAGGTCCCTGCCTATGTTCTCCTCTAGGATTTTGATGGATTCCTGCCTCACATTGAGGTCTTTCATCCACTTTGAGTTTCTTTGTGAATGGTGTTAGAGAATGGTAGAGTTTCATTCTTCTGCATGTGGCTGTCCAATTTTCCCAGCACCATTTATTGAAGAGACTGTCTTTTTTCCATTGCATGTTTTTTTCTGCTTTGTCAACCATTATTTGACCATATGAGGGTCCATATCTGGGTTCTCTGTTCTGTTCCATTGGTCTATATGTCTGTTATTGTGCCAGTACCATGCTGTCTTGGTGATCACAGCTTTGTAATATAGCTTGAAATCGGACAACATGATGCCCCCAGCTTTGTTTTTCTTTTTCAACATTTCCTTGGCAATTCAGGGTCTTTTCTGATTCCATACAAATTTTAGGATTGTTTGTTCCAGCACTTTGAAAAATGTCATTGGAATTTTGATCAGGATGGCGTTGAATGTATAGATTGCTCTGGGTAGCATAGACATTTAACAATGTTCATTCTTCCGATCCATGAGCATGGAATATTTTTCCATCTTTTTGTGTCTTCTTCGATTTCTTTCATGTGTTCTGTAGTTCCTAGAGTATAGATCCTTTACCTCTTTGTTTAGGTTTATTCTGAGGTATCTTATGGTTTTGGGTGCTATTGTAAATGGAATCGTTTCTCTGATTTCTCTTTCTACAGTTGTGTTGTTAGTGTGTAAGAAAGCAACTGATTTCTGTGCATTGATTTAGTATCCTGACACACTACTGAATTGCTGTATGAGTTCTAGTAATTTGGGGGTGGAGTCTTTTGGGTTTTCCACATAAAGTATCATGTCATCTGCGAAAAGAGAGAGTTTGACTTCTTCTTTGCCAATTTGAACACATTTTATTTCTTTTTGTTGTCTGATTGCTGTTGCTAGGACTTCTATGTTGAACAATAAACGATGCCTAAGCCACACATTAGAAGACAAATAATTAAAATTAGAGCAGAAATCAATGAATTAGAAACCAGAAATAGTGGGCATCCTTGGGCAAGAGTGGGCAAGAGTGGGCATCCTTGTTGTGTTCCTGATCTTAAGGGAAAGGCTCTCAGCTTTTCCTCATTGAGGATGATATTTGCTGTGGGTTTTTCATAGATGGATTTTATGAACTTGAGGAATGTTCCCTCTATCCCTATACTCTGGAGACTTTTAATCAGGAAAGGATGTTGTATTTTGTCAAATGCTTTTTCTGCATCAATTGAGAGGACCATATTGTTCTTCTCCCTCCTCTTATTAATGTGTTGTATCACATTGATTGATTTGTGAATGTTGAGCCACCCTTGCATCCCGGGGATAAATCCCACTTGGTCGTGGTGGATGATCCTTTTAATGTATTGTTGGATCCTATTAGCTAGGATTTTGTTGAGGATTTTGGAATCCATATTCATCAGGGATTTCAGTCTGAAATTCTCCTTTTGGATGGGGTCTTTGCCTGGTTTGGGGATTAAGGTAATGCTGGCCTCATAGAATGAGTCTGGAAGCTTTCCTTCTGTTTCTATTTTTTGAAACAGCTTCGGTAGAATAGGTATTATTTCTTCTTTGAATGTTTGGTAGAATTCCCCAGGGAATCCATCAGGCCCTAGACTCTTGTTTTTTGGGAGATTTTTGATCACTGCTTCAATCTCATTACTGGTTATTGCCTATTCAGGTTGTCAATTTCTTCCTGTTTCAGTCTTGGCAGCTTATAGGTTTCCAGGAAGGCCTCCATTTCATTCAGATTGCTCGGTTTATTGGCATATAGTTGTTGATAATAATTTCTAATAATTGTTTCTATTTCCTTGGTGTTAGTCATGATCTCTCCCCTTTCATTCATAATTTTATTAATTTGGGTCCTTTCTCTTTTCTTTTGGATAAGTCTGGCCAGTGGTTTATTGATCTTATTAATTCTTTCAAAGAACCAGCTTCTAGTTTCCTTCATCTGATCTACTGTATTTCTGGTTTCTAATTCATTGATTTCTGCTCTAATTTTAATTATTTCTCTTCTAATGTGTGGCTTAGGCATCATTTATTGCTTTTTCTCTAGTTCTTTAAGGTGTAGAGTTAGTTGGTGAATTCGGGATTTTTTATTTTTTTGAATGAGGCTTGGATGGCTAGGTATTTCCCCCTTAGGACTGCCTTTGCAGTATCCCATAGGTTTTGGACTGATGTGTTTTCATTCTCATTGATTTCCATGAATTGTTTAAGTTCTTCTTTGATTTCCTGGTTGACCCAAACATTCTTGAGCAGAGTGGTCTTTAGCTTCCAAGTGTTTGAATTTCTGCCAAATTTTTTCTTGTGTTTGAGTTCCAGTTTTAAAGCATTGTGGTCTGAGAATATGCAGGGAATAATCTCAATCTTTTGATATCGGTTGAGACCTGATTTGTGATCCAGTATGTGCTCTATTCTGGGAAAAGTTCCATGTGTGCTCGAGAAGAATGAGTATTCTGTTGTTTTAGGGTGGAATGTTCTGTAAATATCTCTGAGGTCTATCTGGTCCAGTATATCATTCAAAGGTCTTGTTTCCTTGTTGATTTTCTGCTTAGATTATCTGTGCATTGCTGAGAGTGGACTATTGAGGTGTCCTACAATTAACGTATTGTTATCAATATGACTCTTTATTTTGGTTAACAGTTGGCTTATGTAGATGGCTGCTCCCATGTTGGGGGCATAGATATTTACAATTGTTAGATCTTCTTGTTGGATAGACCCTTTAAGAATGATATAGTGTCCTTCTGTGTCTCTAATTACAGACTTTAGTTTAAAATCTAATTTGTCTGATATAAGAACTGCTACCCCAGCTTTCTTTTGAGGTCTGCTGGCATGGAAGATGGATCTCCATCCCTTCACTTTCAGTCTGGATGTATCTTTAGGTTCAAAATGAATCTCTTGTAGGCAGCATATGGTTGGGTCCTGTCTTTTTATCCAGTCTGCAACCCTGTGCTGTTTTATGGGAGCATTTAGGCCACTCACGTTGAGAGTGATTATTGAAAGATATGAATTAATTGTCATCATGATGCCTGTGAAGACGTTGTTTTTATAGATTGTCCCTGTAAATTTCTGTTGTAGATCACTCTTGGGGTCTTTCTCCTTTTATAGAAGCCCCCTTAATATTTCTTACAGGGCTGGCTTAGTGGTCACATATTCTTTCAGTTTCTGCCGGTTGTGGAAGCTCTGCATCTCTCCATCCATTCTAAATGACAGCCTTGCCAGATAAAGTATTCTTGGCTGCATGTTCTTCTCATTTAGTACCCTGAATATGTCTTGCCAGGCCTTTCTGGCTTGCCAGGTCTCTGTGGATAGGTCTGACGTTATTCTAATATTCCTCCCTCTGTAGGTAAGGAATCTCTTCCCCCTAACTGCCCTTAAGATGGTTTCCTTGGTTCTAAGATTTGCAAGTTTTACTATCACATGCTGGGGTGTTGGCCTGTTTTCCTTGATCTTGGGAGGGGTCCTCTCTACCTCTAGGACTCGAACGTTTGTTTCATTCCCCAGATTAGGGAAGTTCTTAGCTACGATTTGCTCAAATACATCTTCTAGTCCTCTCTCTCTCTCCACTCCCTCCGGGATTCTGATTATTCTGACATTGGAACGCTTCATGGTGTCACTTATTTCTCTGATTCTATTTTGATGGATTCTGAGTTGTTTTTCCCTGGCCTCCTCTTTTCCCTTTTTATCTATTATATTGTCTTCCAGGTCGCTTATTCGCTCTTCTGCCTCAGTTACCCTAGCTGTTAGATTATCTAAATTGGATTGGATCTCATTGATAGCATTTTTAAGTTCTGCCAATTCACCTTTTATTTCTGCCCTTAGAGACTCTATGTTGCCAGTAATTGATTTCTCCATTCTAGCCATTGTCTTCACAATTGCTAGCCTGAATTCCATCTCCGACATCTTGGTTATATCTGCATCCATTTGTAAATCTGCAGCATAAGTCATGATCTCTGAGTCTTTCCTATTTTGGGGGTTCCTCCTCCTAGTCATTCTGCTGATGGGTGTTTGAGGAATGTATAGAGTCCAAATTATTGACCAGAACCCAAGCAAGATGCACTTGTTTTCTTGGGACCTTAGGGTTGCTGGCCTCTTGTTTTCCCAGCCTGTCTTCAGCGGGCGGGGGTGGGGGGGGCCTGCTGCGCTGTTACTCAGGCAACCCTGTTTGGGCGGAGTTGCCCTGCCCCCCTGTGGGGGGATAGGCTCAGAAGGAATCAGTTTATGGGGCTTTTGTTCTCTGGCGGCTTTCCCTGGCGGCTTTCTGTGTCTCTTCCACGAGTCAGAGCAGAAGAGACTGTTTCCAGCCTTCTGCCTCAGAGCAGAGAGACTGCAGTCTATTCTTCAGTGAGCTCTCCAGGCCACACTGTCTCTGTTACTGTCTGTGCTGCTATAAACTGCAGTGTCCTGGGTTGTGCGCCCCTCTGCAGAGCCCCCAGTCCTGCTTCCAGGTTGGGGCACGTCTCTGCCCTTTGTGCTTCTAAAGACACCAGCCACTTCCAGTTCGCACGTGCGACCCTGCCGCTCCGGGTTTCTGCCCCATGGGCTGCCCTAAAGTCCTTTCCCCGTCACTACCGGTCTATGAGTCTGTGCCCCATCCCCAGCGCGCGAGTCTGTCACTCACCGGTGGTATAGGATCCCCATGGCCAGGCACCCTCCTGCTGCCGTTTATCCTCTGAAATCTGCCCGGGGAATCAGGGCTCCCTGCTTTGTACCTCAAAACCAACCGCCTGAGATATTCTGTTTGTAGAGATCCAGATCTTCTTACATCTCAGGCTGATTTTGTGGGTGCTCAGAGTAGCCTGGTAGATATCCAGCTCAATTCCAGGGACCAGTTGAAAAAGGTCCCCTACTCCTCCACCATCTTTCCTCCTCCAGGAATTATTCTTATTAAAAAAAAAACAGGGTTCCTTCAGCCATGTTCCCTCTTTCTTTTCCTTCCTTCCTTCCTTCCTTCCTTCCTTCCTCCCTTCCTTCCTTCCTTCCTTCCTTCCTTCCTTCCTTCCTTTGTCCTTCCTTCTTCTGTTTGAAGAACTTCCTTAAGAGTAGGTTTACTAGTAAAAAAATTTTTTAGTTTTTTTTCACCTGAGGATGTTTTTAATTTCCCTTTAATTCTTGAAAAATAGTTATCACAGATATAGAATTTAAAATTGATGCTTATTTTCTTATAGCACTTGAAAAATATTGTGTCACATACTTATGGCCTCTGTGACTTTCAATGAAAACTTCTTTGATTCTTCTATAGATAATTCGTAGTTTCTTTTTTAAATTTATTTATCAGACGAGAGAGAGAGAGAGAGACAAGCAGGGGGAGTGGCAGGCAGAGGGAGAAGTAGGCTTCCTGCTGAGCAGGGAGCCCAATGCGGGGCTCAATCCCAGGACCCCGGGATCATGACCTGAGCTGAAGGCAGACACTTAACTGACTGAGCCACCCAGGCATCCTGATAATGTGTAGTTTCTGTCTGGTTGCTTCCAAGATATTTTTCTTACTATTAATTTTCAAAAGTTTATGATCTGTCTTAGTGTAGATTCCATGGAGTTTATGCTGTTTGGGGGATTTGCTCAGCTTCTTGGATCTGTAGGTTTAGGTCTTCCACCAAATTTGGAAAATTTTCAGACATTATTTTTTTCTTTTTAAGGATTTATTTATTTACTTGAGAGACAGAGAGAGGGAAAGAGAGAGAGAGTGGGGGGAGGGGCAGAGGGAGAGAATCTACAAGCATCTCCCCCTCTGAGCACAGAGCCTGTTGCAGGGTTTGATCCCACCACCCTGAGATCATGACCTGAGCCAAAACCAAGAGTCAGACACTCAACTGACTGAGCCATCCAGGCACCCCCAGACATTATTTCTTCAAATACTCTTTCATTCACACTTTCCTTTCCTTCTTCTTTTGGAACACCAAATGATATGCATGTTGATTTTTGTTATTATCCCCCAGATCCCTGAGACTCTGTTAATTTCTTTTGGTCTATTTTCTTTCTGTTGTTCAGATTAGATGAACAACCAGCCAATCTACTGTTTAGCCTTCAAATTCACTGATGCTATCCTCTATCATCTTCACTCTACTATCGAACCCATTCAGTGAGTTTTTATTTCTGTTATTGCATTTTTCAGCTTCACAGTTTTCACTTGATTTTTTTAAATAATTTCTATTTCTTAGCTAATATTTGAAACTATTATTTCATTTGTTGCAAGAGAATTTGTAATTAATTGCTGGAGCATTTTAATGAAATTTCTTTATAATCTTTGTCAGATAATTTCAACATTGGGTTCATCCTTGTTTTGGTGTCAGTTGACTGTCTTTTTTCATTCAAGTTGTGATTTTCTGAGTTCTTGATATGGTGGGTGATTTTCTATTATATTCTTAACATTTTTCTCTGTTGTTAAGGGACACTGGATATTATTTAAATCTTTTATTTTTCCAAGCAGTTTAGATTTATCACAGGAGGTTTGGTCTACTTTGTGGGCTGTCGCTCCAAAGGTAGTTTTATTTTTAGAGACTTTGTGGTTTTAGTTTAGTCTATTTGGTTTACCTGGTGAGGCTGGGGCATCTGTTGTTCCTACTAGTATTTCCTTAGGGAAGAGAAGGGTGTCCTATGGTGACCTGCTGAGCATCTCTCTGTGAAGAAGGGCTGATACCTCTTGGTTGTCTGATATCTCTGGGCAGGGATAGGAGATTCTGGTGTCTGAGGCAATGAACTTTCCAGACTCAGCTGTCTCTTTTACCAGTTTCACTTCATATCTACTGTGGAAAGGAGACTCAGGCTCTTCAAGGAGGGAGAATACTTCCACAGGCTACTTATTTTAGGTTGGGTTCCCTGATAGAGCCTGACACAGGGTTTGATCTCACCACCCTGAGATCATGACCCGAGCCAAAACCAAGAGTCAGACCACTGGCTGGCTAAGGAGTCTGGCTCACCTGATGTTGTCAGGGAGACTTATGTTCAATCTGTGGAAGGGGAAAGCCTGCCTCAGCTGCCTTCTTTTGCTAGGTTAGGTATCTGGAAACACTGGGCCTGGGTGACCTCCCTCTGTTGGGTGGAGGTATGCAAGACTTCTTGTCATTGTGCAGATCAACCAGTCCTGGGCCCCGAAGCTAGCTCATCTTCTTCTGTCTATCTTTTAGAGTTCTCTTTTCTTTGTGCCTTATACCATTTCCAAGGTTTATAGTTGTATTTGCCAGAGAGAAGCAGGGAAAAATGGCTTTACCTCATCTATAAGTGTACCTTTTAAATCCTCACTCTAGGTAAATTTTCTTCTATTCACTTATTCCTTCACTTATTCATTGAGCATCTACTATGGGTTTAGCACCATTAAAGTTATTGGCAATGATAAAGAAGTACAAGATTTCTGTCCCCATTGAGTTTACATTCTAATATTTCTATGATTATCACCTTTGCCACATCTATTTTTTCTTCTTTGTATCTCTTCTGCTTTCATTTATTATTTCCCTTTCTTAGTACTTTGTGATGTATATTTTAAATTATAAAGCCTAATTTTCAGTGGTAGCTCACTTATTTTCAATTTCTCTAATTTTTAAGTTTGTTTTGTTCCAAAAACTCATCACATGTATGTGCTGTAATTTATGTTCTTAATAAGATTAAGATTTTGATTAGATTTTTTTTCTGTTTCTGCCATTAGTTATGCTTCCACTCTTTCCTGATGCCAGCATCTTCCCATAAATAATCAAGTTCCCTTAAATAGCTCTATTACCTGCTTTTATCAAGAGGTATGAGTGAGATAGTAAATGATGCCATAAGGAGTTTTTCTCTTCATAACTGGTGATGATAAATTTGGCAAATTGAAACTTATCTGTTAAGGAATTTCAGAAGAAGCCCTTTTCTATTTAGGAGAAGGTAGGAATGGCTTGCAATTTCTTTCTGGGGCAGTGACATTAAGGAAATAGCTTTGCTTTTCCCAGAGTTGCATGTAGCAAGCCACATTTTCCCCCATACCAATAGAATTACTTTAATGGCTAGTCAGATACCCTATATGATTCCCTTCCCACGATACATAGAATTGGTGGGGTTTTTGTTTTTGTTTTAAGTAAGCTCAATGCCCAACATGGGGCTTGAACTTAACAACCCTGGGTCAAGAGTCGCATGCTCTACCAACTGAGCCAGCCAGGTGCCCCTATGTGTTTTGATTTTGCAGAGATTCAAACCTCTTTCCAAGATACTGGATTTGCAGTTACACCCCATACATACACCTCATTCATCAGGATATAAGGTCTGATATATGTTTGCATTCTCCTCAGGCATGATCATCCTAGTGGCTATATCCTTCAACAGGGAATTGTCAGGAGGGGTTCCATTTAGCTAAGTGCCTTGCCAATTGGTGGAAAGAGAGAGGAAAGAACTAGAGCATCTGTAGATGATGGCTGAATTCACATTGGAGTGTACAGTTACTAGCAGGAAAAAAATGAACATTACAATAAGGGTGAGAAAATGGAGTGTGAGTGCTTATACAGACAGGGCTTAGAGCATTTATGTTTAGAGCATGGAAGGAAGAGAGATTTGGCAAATGACTTACAAGCATGGGGGTTAGTGACATGAAAAGAGGTGGAAAAAGAGATATAAAGCTTTACCTTGAATTATGATTAGAAACTCAATCTCACTCTAGAATTTTCTTGAGAGACAGTAATATATATTTAATCTTTAAAAAATCATGTTTAAATGTTGCATTAAAATTTCTCTGAATATAACACTTGGTCAAGATAAGATCACCCATGTAGATTAGAAAAGAGGCCATAAACTAAAGGGTAAAATCATAGATTTTGGAGGCAGGTAGTACTTGTTTAAAAAACCTGGCTTGATCAATTACTTGCTGGGTAAATAGGAGCACATTTATCCTCTCTAGGCCAATTTTCTTATCTGTTAAATGAGGATAGTACTTCTTATCTAAGGATAGGATGAGATTTATCTTAAGATAAATCCTGAAGTCCTAAATATACCTTAAAAAGACTTCCATATCATGGCCACTCCTTACAACCTTTTATTCACACACATCAGATCAAGGAAACCAGGACTCATTTTAGTTCCTTGAATATACTACAGTCTTTCTTTTGGTTTGTGATCTTCCCAGAGGCTGTTTCCATTGATTATAAATTACTTCTCTTATCTCTCTCTTCCTGCATAACTCTCTTCATCCTTCAGGTTTCAGCTTAAACATAATTTTCTCTGTCTTCCTGTCCCTTAGCCTAATTCTCTTTTTGTTCTCCCAGAGTGCCCTGTTTCTTTATTATAACATTCAAAACATTTTCTTATGATTATATGCTTGTTTTTTGTTTCGGTTCTGTCTTCACCACTGGTTAGGGATTAAATCTTGACATTATAGCTTCAATATTTGGCAGAGTATTCATCACATAGTAAGTACTTAATAAATATTTGTTGAATGCATAAATTAATGAGCAATTGAAATAAAGTATGTGTCCAATGAATAGTATCATTCATTATAGGATCCTCTCAACTACATAATTTATTATGAGTATATTAGTGTAAAGATGGCTGTAAAAAAAAAGAAAATGCTAGAGTTCCCTTAATCTCCATATATCCTTTGTTACAGACTTACAATTCCACAAAGTAAAATAAAAAGCACAGTATTTTTTTCATTTAACACAGGTAATAACCCACATATCATGTAGGAAGTGAGCAGCCCTTTTGCTAAAATTTATTACATGTGTCATATCAACAGTAAGTCAGACAACAATATTTTCTAAAAGACTTAAAAGAAAACCTAGCAGTTACTTCTAAAAACCATGAAATTGATAATGTGGAGAGAAAAGCACTGCTTGTCATATTTGAAATCCCAGAAGTCAATCAGATTTGTTGTTACCATATAATTTTTCCTTCACAATCTTTCCTGTCTACAGAGCCCACACATGTGAAAGAAAATAATTCTCTTTTGTAAGAGTGCACAAAATAACCATAGAAAATTCTTCTGTTTCCCACAAACCAGAACTAAGGTAGCTAAGTCACATTTATCAGACTATTGGGTAAGTTGCCAGGAGTCAAAGTACTTTCCAACTACTTAGCTCAAAGGACAAGTTCAAGAGCCCACCAGATCCTCTTTAGATGTAGGAAAAATAATAGATGAAGACAATTCCTGTCAAGTTTACTTTTGTTCCAGCTCATCACTCTCACTGCTGAATTAGAAAAGAGATTGAACAGCTCCTTAGAAATCTAGTGTGAAGAACATTATTCTTTCAGGACCATTAATCTTTGAATAATGTTCTGGCCATAAAGATGGATCTGGACATGTCAGACAAATTAAAATTAAGAGAATGTTGCTTAAATAAAAAGAACAAGGGCCTGGATATATTGTGAATTGGAAAATATCTTATGCAAGCAAGGTATTTCATCTTTCTTGCAGACAGGGGAATTGGGAAATGTTTCTAAATTGGGTGATAAGAACCCATGAACTACAGATTCCATGTAACCAGGCTCTGACATCCAGATGATTCAAAAGCTTATTTCAGTGAGACTATTTAAATCTCAGACTCACAAGTATCTTTTATAGTTATTGTTTGCTTTCCGTCTTTTCCACTGTCTTGTAGGTTCCGTGAGGTCACGAGACTGCCCATTTGCCACTGTAGCCTTGCAACGTTTTCAGGCCCATGTCTAATGTGAAACTCTAGTGTCCTCATTTTGTCTTTGGCAGGCTGACCAGAAGTCCAGGCACTAGTGCTCATCTCACACTCTCATTTAGAAATCATTTTTGAAATCCACAGTGATTACAAAAGAAAGCTTTAAGTCTTCCCATTAAATTAAAGCACTGACTATCCCTCCAAATGGAGGGCATGCAATGTCCTTTAGCAGAGACACAAACCACATGTCCCTACTGTTTCCAATCTCTTATAGTGAAGGGATTGCAACCAGGCTTTTTTAAAAACTGAGTATGATTTATGAAATATCCTTCTTTGGACTCTCTCTTTAGATTTTAATGTTAATAGAGGTGAATGTTACTTTAAAATACCACGTTCTTCAGACAATGTCAGATGCTGGAGACAATATTGGAATATAGTAGGAACCGTCCTATACAGGTAGATTGCATGTAGACCACTCTAGTGAGCAGAACTCAGTTAAAACAAATATAAGTTCACCACATAGCCCAGAAATTCCACATTTAGATATTTACCCCACAAAAATCTCACATAAGTCTAAAGAGGAATGGCATTGTTTGTGGCATTGAGATATTACAGCCAAACTTGGTGTCTGCCACTGGGCATGTGGGTTAGTGCACACTAGGGAATATATGCAATGAGAGAAGGAATACTTGAAGTATACAGAGAAACATGAATAGATTTTTTAAAATTAATATATTTTTTTTAAGATTTTATTTATTTACTTGACAGAGAGAGGGAGAGACAGCGAGAGAGGAAACACAAGCAGGGGGGAGTGGGAGAGGGAGAAGCAGGCTTCCCGCCGAGCAGGGAGCCCGATGCGGGGCTCAATCCCAGCACCCTGGGACCATGACCTGAGCCGAAGGCAGACGCTTAACAACTGAGCCACCCAGGCGCCCTTAAAATTAATATTGAGTGAAGAATATTGAAACATGATATTCAAGATTTCATGCATTTGCATAATTGCATGCACATACATAGAATCAGTCAAAATAGCTATTCTAAGAATGCAACTAAATAAGGAATAAATCAAAAACATGTTAGGATGGGAGCCCATGGAAGGGCAAGAGTAGTAGAAGTGGGAAGTTGTGATAAATGGGAATTAAAAAAAAGTGAGAAATGAAATGGTTCTTGCTATAACCAATGGAGATAATATACTATGATGAAATAGAATGAACTCGACCTGAATTCCTCTCTCCACCTGAACAATACATGCACCCACACACACACACACCCACACACACACACACACCACATAATCCATGTGTGCAGGAATTCTGATAATTTCTCAAGACTCTTAGCTTCCTAAAGACAGATGTAAGAGTCAGAAGCCTTTGTGGAAACTATAGGCATCTAAAGGGGGTGGGTGAAGAAGGTAGCTCAAGAAAAGTTCATAACTAAAAGTTGCTTAAAATCTATTTTCTAAACTTGGCCTATTCACTTCTCTCTTAAAATCCATAAGTCTCTATTTTCTCATCTACAAAAATGGGCATATTAATACTTATTCCATGGGTAGGTATTAATGAGATAACATATTTATGAAGACCTTATCATAGGGTTTGGCACGTAACAGGCATTTAAATAATATGAATTTTATTTCTTCCCTTTCTTTCCAACCTTCCTTCTCCCTTTTTTCTGTTTTATTTTCCTATTTAAAATGAAAAGCTGACCTATGAATTTTTTAAATTGGAATACTAATGATCAACTTTTGAATACTCCTATATTGCCACTGTGCTTCATATATAGTATTTCATAAATGAGATATCCTGAGAATCCTGCAATTTGATACTAATATTATCTTTTTCTAGTTAAGAGGACTGAGGCTCAGAAAGGTTAAGAAACTTAGCCAAAGCTTAAACAGACATTATCTAGAAGAATTCAACGATACTTCTTCATCCTTACAGAGAAGCCAAAGTGTTTGAGCTCGTAATTCTTTTGAGGTATAATCCTCAAACTTCAGCTACTCTGTGTATGGCCAAAAGAGTGGTATTAAATGAATAGGGTGCAACATTGAATTTTTTTCCTGCTTTTGAGTGGGCCAAAAGTGGCCACAAACTGAAAAAGGCATGGGATAAGAGAGAAAGGGAAGAAAGGAACTCACTTTTGTATAATTGTGTAAAATATAGACTCAGTTGTGAGAAATTTATGAGGCAGTTTTGAATATATTTGTACTCTTTCATGGGTTTAGACTGTATAATCTCTGAGAATAATTACTCTTGGAAGCCATGCTAACACGTCTTAATATCTACTCATTGGCCAATTACAGGAGGGAACGGATTTGTCTGAAACCAACACTGGTGGACAGATCTCAAAGAGAACTGCCAGAAGGGTTCCTGCTTTACCTGAGCTGAGATGCAGAACATCTTTCAGCAAGTCTCTTTTCCTTCATTTCATTCTTTGGAAACTGGAGTGTGACAGCCATTATTGTCTAGTGGAATCTCTCCAATGATTGCTTTAGAGCTATAGTTCTCAAACCTGGTTGCACATTGGAATCACAGGGAGCTTTAAAAAATCCTAATGTTTGGGTTCCACCTTACAAATATTCTGATTCAGTGGTCTGAATATCAGAATTTTAGAAGCTCTTCAGATAATTCTAACGTGAGTTCATTCTATTTCTTCATAGTATATTATCTCCATTGGTTATAGCAAGAACCATTTCATTTCTCACTTTATTTTTTTTAATTCCCATTTATCACCAGTTTGAAGACCATTGCCTGAAGCCTGTTGTGCCTCTAGAGCCTTGTCTAAGGGCACTATGGAAGAAGAGAAAGGATAGTGTATTAAATTGCATCTTGCTCAACATGGTTCTCTCCAGGTAAGAAGAAATAAATAGCCTTTCAAGTGGAGGATGCCCAACAGTTCTAGTTACTAACCTGCAATAGAGAGAGGGACAATGGTCCTAGATCAGAGATAGAAGCAATTTTGAGAAGCACAGAGACTGAGGAGCAATATTCAAGAAAAGGTAAGTCAGGAACCACTTTCAAATAAGTAAAACTAAAATTTCTGCTTTCTTCAATACATATTAGATAGAAGCTGAGGTTATAGTGGCAAAATCAGAATTCATCTTAAAGTCTGGGCTCATTCCACTGTATCACAATCTTTTTCCATTACTCATGTCCCAAATCTCAAATATATATGTTTCAAGCCCAATGGTCAAGCAGATATATTCATTTCCTTGTACTCTCTGAGGTTTTTACTGCCTCTGAGCTCATTTAACACTCTTATTTAATGCCTCCCACCTCCATTCCATTCATCAAGGTCTAGATCAAGCCCAATCTTCCTTCTTTTCCCAAATATCCTAGTCTACGTAGCTCCCTCTCATTCTAGAAATCATGTTATACTTCTAGTTGGAATCACATAGACAATTGTTACCTAATGTCTGCATGTGCATAAATTTTTATAATTAGATTTTAAGTTTCATGTGTATAGACATCATGTTTTACTTCTTTTGTGATTCTTATACCTTGGCACAGTGCCAGGCACATAGATCATACTCCTAAAATATATGATCAAGTGATGGATTACAAATATTAATAATCCTCAATGTTTTCAAGGAAAGAAAATAAAAAGCAAGTGAGACAGATTCCAAGGAGGAAATATGATAAATAATTATCATGTTAAACTTGATAAATGGATCTTTTTATTGGGAGTGGCATCCTTCCAGTATACCTGTGCTCAAGAAATGTGTAATCAGATTATAAGCACAAGACACCAGCCACCAATTTAACATTTAGACACGACATCATTTTTTCCTATGATTCAGTAAGATTATTTGACCATTCAACAATCTAAGACTGTTTATTCCAGAGTTGTTTTTTAACTTTGTTTAACCATCTCCTTGACCTTCTTTAAAATCTGCAGCTTTGATACATTCTCTTCTTTACTGGGAGTTCTAACTCTAAATATCCCACTGCAAATCTGGAGTTTGAAAGAGAACTTCTGGGGCATTGAGATAATTTTTCCCTCCTTTCCAAGAGCAAGTTTCTTCCTCCATATTTTCCCAAATGCCACAGCCAATTATGACCTGAATACCTCAATGAATTCCAAAGAAAAATGGCACTTTGTTTGACTGACCTCATTGTTGGGTCTGTCTTGCAAAAGGGCTACTTGAACATTTGTTTTTCTCCTTTTGAGAAAATTCTACCATTAGACCATTTAAAATAATTTGTTATTACCCCAAGTCTTTCTTAACTATAATTTCAAAAAGGGTTTTTTTTTTTTGTTTGGTTTGTGTGTGTGTGTGTGTGTGTGTAAGTGTGTAATACAACCTTCCTAGGTTTCACTGGTCCCTTTCTTTTTATTCAGGTGAACTGAGAAAAGTGGCTTCATTAAGACAATGAAAGGCACTGTGGATTCAAGACTCATACCTATTCTTTGAAGGATCAATGAAAGGTTGGCCACAGTTCACCTATGTGGGAATTTGAGGTTTTGATTACAGAACATTGGTCATCAATTCTGGTGTCCATCCAAATGACCTATGGACCTCTTTCAAAAATCTCTGTGTCTGGCCCATCCTCTTGAGATGAACTTAAGAAAACCCTGCACACCATCAGGTAACAATTTCGTCTTTATAAGAAAACAGATGAGTTCAATAAACTGTGACCATTGTTTTTAACTAAGTCAGATCTCTGTACCCCCTTTGCTGAAAATAAACTACATGTTATGAGAGAACATGTAGTTCCATCTCTGTTTAGAATTATGAGTCCTCATTGTTTTAGGTTTCTATTATATAATACGGAAAAATAAGGCTCTCAGAGTAAAGAATGAGGTAAGAAGATTATGGTAATTTCAAATTCTGACTACATATACAAACATATAGACCTCTCCAACAGAAGAACAATTTTTCAATTTCCCATTGTTCTTCCTCTACTAATGGAATTCACTTGTCAGCTGAGAGCAAAACTACTCTGTGCACCTTGTTGTAAGGGAGACCAGATCTGTTTATTGTCCAGAACTATAGTCACTTGTATCAGGAGGCTGGGAAAGTTTTGAGTATCATTTGTTTAATTACTTAATATCTTATTTCATAGAAAAAAAAGGGAGCAAAACCATTTGGTTTATGTTCTTTGATGTCCTGAAACCTGTGTTTCAATGAGATTAAAAGATTGATAATAACCCAAAGAAGGGCTACAACAGTGTCTTACAGTAGGGTTCCAATATTTATCTAATACATTATGAAATGGTCACCACAATGAGTCTAGTTACTGTCTGCCACCATAAAAACTAGTTCCACTATTATTAACTATATTCCCTATGCTGTACATTATATCCTTGTATCTTATTTATTTTCTAACTGGAAGATTGTACCTCTTAATCACCTTCACCTATTTTGCCCATCCCCCACCCACTCCCCTCTAGCAACCACTAGTTTATTCTCTGTATCTTTGAATCCGTTTCCATTTTCTTTTGTTTGTTCATTTTTTTTAGAGTCTACATATAAATGAAATATAAAATTTTTGTCTCCCTATATGACTTGTTTCACTTAACATGATATTAAGTTCATCCATGTTGTTGCAAATGGCAAGATTCATTCTTTTTTATGACTGAGTAATATTCCATTGTGTATATGTACCACATCTTTATCCATTCATCTATTGATGTACATTTAGGCTGTTTATGTATCTTGGCTATTATAAATAATGCTACATTCAACATATGAGTACATGTCTTTTCAAATTAGTGTTTTCATTTTCTTCAGATAAATACCTAGAAATGGAATTTTTGGATTGTATGGTAGTTCTACTTTTAACTTTTTGAGGAATCTCCATCCTGTTTTCCATAGTGGCTATACCAATTTACATTACTACCAACCATGCATAAGGGTTCCCTTTTCTCCACATCCTCACCATTTATTATTTCTTGTCTTTTTGATAATTGTCATTCTGACAGGTGTGAGGTGATATTAGATTGTGGTTTTGATTTGCAGTTCCCTGATGATTAGTGATGTTGGGCATCTTTTTATTTATGTGTTGGCCATCTGCATGCCTTCTTTGGGAAAATGTCTATTCAGATCCACTGCCCATTTAAAAAAAAGATTTTATTTATTTATTTGAGAGAGAGAGAAAAGGAAATCATGAGCAGCAGGGAGATGCAGAGGGAGA
The DNA here is from genome assembly GCF_002201575.2 of Neomonachus schauinslandi. Classification (NCBI taxonomy): domain Eukaryota; kingdom Metazoa; phylum Chordata; class Mammalia; order Carnivora; family Phocidae; genus Neomonachus; species Neomonachus schauinslandi. Next base: position 45,657,193 of record NC_058403.1, on the reverse strand, counting down.
GGGAGAAGCAGACACCCCTCTGAGCAGGGAGCCTGATGTGGGGCTCAATCCCAGGACCCTGAAATCATGACCTGAACAGAAGGCAGATGCTTAACTGACTGAGCCACCCAGGAGCCCCCACTGCCCATTTTTAAATCAGATTTTTTTTATATTGAGTTTAATGAGTTCATATATTTTACATGTTAACCCCTTATTGGATATATCATTTGTGAATATCTTCTTTCATTCATTAGGCTGTGTTTTCATCTTGTTGATGGTTTTCTTCACTGTGCAAAAACTATATAGTTTGATGTAGTCCTATTTATTTTTACATTTGTTGTCCTTGCCTGAGAGACAGATCCAAAAAATACGACTAAGACTGATGTTAAAGATCTTACTGTCCATGTTTTCTTCTAAGAGTTTTATGGTTTCAGGTTTTACTTTTAAGTCTTTAATCCATTTTGAGTATATTTTTGTATATGGTGTAAGACAGTAATCCAGTTTCATTCTTTTGTATGTAGCTTTCCAATCCCCCAACACCATTTACTAAAGACACAGTCTTTTCCCTATTATGTATCCTTGCTTCCTTTGTTGTGGATTAATTGATCATGTAAGAATGAGTTTATTTCTGAGATCTCTATTCTGTTCTATTGATCTATGTGTTTTTTTTGCCAGTACCATATCATTTTTGTTTTTGCTTTTATTTAAATTCAAGTTAGTTAACAGATAGTGTATTATTAGTTTCAGGGTAGAGTTCAGTGATTCATCAGTTGCATATAACACCCAGTGCTCATTCCATCAAGTGCCCCCCCCCTTTTTTTTTTAAGATTTTATGTATTTATTTATTTGAGAGAGAGAGAAAAAAAAACAGCATGAGAGGGGAGAGGTTCAGAGGGAGAAGCAGGCTCCTCGCCAAGCTAGGAGCCCAATGTGGGACTCAATCCCAGGACTCCAGAATCATGACCTGAGCTGAAGGCAGTCGCTTAACCAACTGAGCCACCCATGTGCCCCTCAAGTGCCCTTCTTAATGCCCTTCTCCCATTTACCGCATCTCCCCACCCACTTCCCTTCTAGCAACCTTCAGTTTGTTTCCTATAGTTAAGAGTCTCTTATGGTTTGCCTCTCTCTCTGTTTTAATCTTATTTTATTTTTTCTTCCCTTCCTATATATTCCTCTGTTTTGTTTTTTAAATTCCACATATGAGTGAAATCATATGGTATTTGTCTTTCTCTGACTGACTTATCTTGCTTAGCATAATATACTCTAGTTCCATCCATGTTGTTGCAAATGGCAAGATTTCATTCAGTTTGATGGCTGAATAATATTCCATTACACACACACACACACACACACACACACCCTTTCTTTATACATTCATCTATCAGTGGACATCTGAGCTCTTTCCATATTTTGGCAATTGTGGACATTGCTGCTATAAACATTGGGGTGCATGTGCCCCTTCAAATCACTGTTTTTGTGTTCTTTGGGTAAATACCTAGTAGTGCAGTTGCTGGGTCATTGGGTAGTTCTATTTTTAACTTTGTGAGAAGCCTCCATACTGTTTTCCAGAGTGACTGTGCCAATTTGCATTCCCAGTAACAATGTAAAAATGTGAGACAGGAATCCATTGAAATCCTATAGGAGAACACAGGCAGCAACCTCTTTGACCTTGGCTGCAACAACTTCTTGCTAGCCAGTACCATATTGTTTTGATTACTATAGCTTTGTAGTATAGTTTGAAATCTGGGAAGATAATACCTCCAGCTTTGTTCTTTTTTCTCAAGATTTCTTTGGCTATTTAGGGTCTTTTGTGGTTCCATACACATTTTAGGATTATTTGTTCTAGTTCTGTGAAAAATTCCATTGGTATTTTGTTGGTGATTGCATTGAATCTATAGATTGATTTGGGTAGTATGGACATTTTAACAATATTAATTCTTCTAATTCATGAGTATATCTTTCAGTTTATCTATGTCATTGTCAATATCTTTCATCAATGTTTTAGTTTTCAGAGTACAGTTCTTTTACCTCCTTGTTAAATTTACTCCTAGGTATTATGTTCCTGGGATTATTTTCATAAGTTCTCTTTCTGATAGTTTGTTGTTAGTGTCTACAAATGCAACAGATTTCTGTATATTAATTTTGTATCTGCAACTTTACTGATTTCACTTATTACTTCTAATAGTTTTTTGGGTAGAGGTTTTAGGGTTTTCCACATATAGAATCTTGTCATTTGTGAATAATGACAGCTTTACTTCTTCCTTTTAAATTTGGATGCTCTTTATTTCTTCATGCTTAATTGTTCTGACTGTGGCTTCCAATACTATGTTTAAACATGACAAGAGTGAGCATCCTTGTTCATGATTTTAGAGGAAAAGCTTTAAACTTTTTACCTTTGAGTATGATTTTGGCAGTGGGTTTGTCATATATGGCTTTTATTACATTGAGGTACTTTCCCTCTATATCCACTTTGTTGAGAATTTTTATCATAATGGTATGTTGAGTTTGTCAAATGCATTTTCTACATCTATTGACATGATTATATGATATTTATTCTCCATTTTGTTAATATAGTGTATCATATTGATTGTTTTGTGGATATTGAACCATCATTACATTCCTAAAATAAATCCCACTTGATCACAGTATATGATTCTTTTAATATATTGTTGCTATTGTATTGGTTTGCTAATATTTTGTTGATGATTTTTATATCTATGTTCGCCAGGGAAATTGGCCTATAATTTTCTTTTTTTATAGTGTCTTTGTCTGATTTTGTTATACAGGTACTCCTGGCCTTGCAGAATGAGGTTGGAAAGATTCTTTCCTCTTAAATTTTTTGAAATAGTTCTAGAAAGCTAGGTATTAACTCTTTAAATGTTTGGTAGAATTTAGCTGTGAAGCTGTCTGGTCCTGGACTTTTGTTTTGGGGGAGTTTTTTGCTTACTGATTCAATTTCATTAATAGTAATGTCTCTTCATATTTTCCATTTCTTCTTTGGTATATTCCAATTCTTGGTATGTTTTATATTCCTAGGAATTTATCCATTTCTTCTTTATTGTCCAATTTGTTGGGTTATAATTTTTTGCAGTAGTCTTCTATGACCCTTTGTATTTCTTTTTTTTTTTTTTAAGATTTCATTTATTTATTTGACAGAGAGAGACACAGTGAGAGACGGAACACAAGCAGCGGGAGAGGGAGAAGCAGGCCTCCCGGAGAGCAGGGAGCCTGATGTGGGGCTTGATCCCAGGACCCTGGGATCACGACCTTAGCCGAAGGCAGACCCTTAACGACTGAGCCACCCAGGTGCCCTGACCCTTTGTATTTCTGTAGTATTGGTTGTAACTTCTTCTCTTTCATTTCTTATTTTATTTGTTTGGGCCCTCTATCTTTCTTTCTTGATAAGTGTGGCTAAAGGGTTATCAACTGTGTTTATCTTTTCAAAGACCCAGCTCTTAGTTTCATTAATCTTTTTTATTGTCTTTGTAGTGTCTATTTCATTTATTTCCACTCTGGTCTTTATTTCCTTTCTTCTACTAACTTTGGGATTTGTTTGTTCTTTTTCTAGTTTCTTTAGGTATAAGGTTAGATTGTTTATTTGAGAATTTTCTTGTTCCTTGAAGTCAGCCTGTATTGCTATAAACTTCCCTCTTGGAGATGCTTTTACTGAGTCCATGGATTTTGGAGCATTGGGTTTTCATTTTCATTTGTCTCTATATATTTTTGGGTTTCCTCTTTGATTTCTTTATCCACCATTGGTTGTTTAGTTGCATGTTCACATGTTTGTGTTTTTTCCAAGTTTCTTCTTGTAAATGATTTCTAGTTTTATAGTATTGTGGTTGGAAAAAATGCTTGATATGATTTCAGTCTTTTTAAATTTATTGAGACTTGTTTTGTGATCTAACATGTGCTCTGTCCTGGAGAATGTTCCATGTGCACTTGAGAAGAATGTGTATTCTGCTGTTTTTGGATAGAATGTTCTCTTCTTCTAGTAAGTCCATCTGGTCTAATGTGTCCTTCAAAGCCACTGTTTCCTTATTAATTTTTCTGTCTGGATGATCTCTCCATTGATGTAAGTGAGGTTTTAAAGTCCCCTACTATTATTCCATTACTGTTATTTTCTTTGTTTGCATCTGTTAATATTTGCTTTATATATTCAGGTACTCCTTTGTTGGGTGCATGAATATTTGCAAATGTTATGTCCTCTTGTTGAATTGATTCCTTTATCATTATGTAATCCCTTCTTTTTTCTCTTGGTAAAGCCTTTGTTTTAATGTCTATTTTGTCTGATATTAGTATTACTATATCAGCTTTCTTTTCACATCCATTTGCATGGAATATCTTCTTCTATCCCTTCACTCTCTGTGTGGGTCTTCAGCTCTCAAGTGAGTCTCTTGTAGGCAGCATATATATAGATGGATCCTTTATTTTGTCCACCAGGGTGTCTGAATTTTAAAAGCTCCACAGGTGATGTGGATTATGTCTGAAAGGTTAAAACCTCTGGCTAGAATGATTTGAGGAGTTTATAAAAATGTATGCTGTCTTATGTTCTTGTCAAGAGCTGCATGATGATGGAGCATACAGGGAGAATAGCATTCCTTCATTTCACAATTGTTTTTGAGTTCCTCTTATTGCAGGCATTCTCTTTACTGCTGGATATGTAATAGTGTTATTAGCATTCCCAGCCCTCGTCCTCCAGGGACCTCTAGTCTAGTATCTTTTTCTTGGATGGTATTAGAAAAAAGATGTATAAATTTCTAGTTACTCTTTAAGTTAAGTCTGGGCATTGCTGCTTAGTAATAAGTCATTGAACCTATGGGACCTTAGTTTCCTCATCAGTGAAGCAGATAATAAGAGCTTTACAGCATTGTTATAAATATTGAGCATGATCATGCATAAATATGCATATATATTTGTACAAGGTATTATTTTTATTGACTCCCACCTGGATTCAGTTTTTTTTCCTTCTTTCATTTTTTTAAATCTTTTCCATTTGGTCAGACTTCTTAGCAATTACAACTCCATCCTTGACTCACCATGCAGACTACAGCAAAGGTGTTAATATTTGGACCCAGTTTCTTTATCTCGCTAAGGACTCCAGGAATGTTATATGAGTACATTTTAAAGTGAAAACAAGGTTTTATTTAGATAGCATGGAATTTCACATCAGTAGGATTCTATCATAAATCTATCATTTTGATCCCAGAAACTTACTTTTGGCTTAGTCAAAGTTTAGCAACTTTCTCTTGGGTGTAAACTTTGTTCAATTCAGGGTTAGCCAGTTTGCCAGCTTCCCATCTTGTACAAGTCACTCAACCCATATGCATGGTCTTCTTAGCTTTTTGCTGCAGAGCTCCCAGGAAGATAAGGAAGACATTATAATGCTATTTTGTTATGAGTGTTATTTGTTACAAATCCAAAAGGAATACAAATCTGGAGTTAAGAATAACCAGGGTAAGAGAGAAGATAAAAATAGTCAATTTTGTCATACTAACCTTCATTTAAGATTTCATTCATTGTATCTCTTCTATAGCAATTGGCACTTTCTCACTCGTGTAAGTTATGCATTATACTAACTTCTTATTACTACTATAACAAATTACCACAAATTAATAACTTAAAACAACACACATTTTCTAGCTTATAGTTCTGGAGGTCAGAAATCTGGTATGGCTCTCACTTGGCTAAGATCAAGTTGTGGACAGGACTATATTTCTTTCTGGAGGTCCTAGGGGAGAATTCATTTCCTTGCCTCTTCCAGATTCTCAAGGCCACTCATATTCTTTGGCTTATGGCCCCTTTTACCTTCAAAACCAACAACATAAGTCATTTACATCTCCTTCCGACTATAGATGGAAAAGTGTCTCTTATTTTGAGGAATCATGTGATTAGTTCAAGCCCATTCAGATAATCCAGGATAATCTCTCTCATCACAAGATCCTTAATCTTAATCGCAAATGCAAAGTCCCTTTTGCCATGTAGGGAAACATATTGACAGGTTCTAGAGATTAAGGAGTGGGCATCTTTGGGTGGCTATTAATCTGCCTACCACATGTATGTCTGTCTCATTTCTTCTACTCAATCATAAGCTTTTAGGATCCAAAATGTGTGTCTGATCTTTGTTGTATTCTCCACAGAATGTACCCAATTGTATTTCATACAACAAAGGGTTCAACCAGCATTTGTTGACTGATCCAGTAGAACTCAAAAAATTTAAAAGATTCATTGGAGCAAATAGTAAACTTGTGGAGTTTTAAGAATTCTTATAAGAATGGTTATTTAAATATATCCACACCTACTGGAAAATTCATGAACACTTAAATAATTTTGTAAACAGTAGATTACTAAAATTATTTTTTTTATTTTTAGTGCATATACATAACTACAGTCTATTACATGTTCCAGGATGCTCTGATGGTGTCAATTTCCAGCTGGATTCCTGTCTATCAGTAGAGCTTATGCCTGAGTGTTTTGCTGTGATGATAAGCACAAGTCAACAATTAGAAATCAGGTGCCACAGCAAAGACTCAGTATTGCCTATCAAATATCAGTCATAGAAGGGTCAAGGGGAACTTAAACATTATAGAGCTGGCTTGGGTTCTTGCCCTGGGCAATTAACTTGCTGATAATTTGAAATGTTCATCTCTTGTAGAATTGAATGTGATGTGTTGCTAGACTCCCCAAAGGAATAGCTTTTAAGAAATGTGTCTTGTATGATTTGTATCACATAGAGTTCTGCAAGTTGTGCAAAGTAGCCACAGACTCTGGAATCTATAACTGGCAAGAGAAATAAATATTTCCGTATTGCATTTAGCAATTGTTATGTATTAAGGCAATTTTGTTTAAAAATTATTAAGGGCTTTGTAGCACTAAGACTCTGTTAAATAACACAGAAAGGATTAGATTTGGGGGGTGGGGTAGACTGGGGGATATTGGATATGCAAGCACAGATGGTCTTAATCGACTCATGAACACACCAGAGCCAAATAGGAAATATATGTTTTGTGTGGTTACATATGTTGTAAAGAAAATTGCCCCTGGTTCTTTCCTGTAAGAAAGTATGAGGAGGGAAGAGAAGGGGAGAGAACAAGATCATGTGGGGAAAGATGAAGCAGACACAAGACCAGCATATGTAGCAGATGTCTGGCAAAGAGAGGAGCAAAGAGAGGGTGGTGAGGAAGGAGAGCCAAATTCCTTCCTTGGAATGTGAGTAACTGATGAGGGGAGGGATCTCTGTGCCAAGGATCAAGGTCACTGAGTGGATATCTGTTCTATAGATAGTTGCCTTGGGATCTAGGTGTAACTCTCCAACCACACTGCCTGGTTTAGTGTACAGACTGTCTTCCTATGAGGAATTTGTGCAGAGTTGCTTCTAATCCACCTATTCCTTCCTTTGCCACAAAGATCTCAGACACCTGGGAAGGGTGTGAGCAATCTCAGTTATTCTGAACTCTGTTCCAAGCCCTTTATAGACCTTACCTCATATAATCCTCACAAGAACATTAAGTGGTAGTTTGCAGAGTGGTGCCAAATTTTACAGATTAGGAAACCTAAGCTCAAGGAGGTAAATAACTTGCCCAGGGTCATACAGCTAGTTGATATTGGTACAGGATTTGTCAGCAGACAGTCTGGCTTCAAAGTGCCCAATTTTAACCCTTCACTGCCTTCTTCAACATTCTGTGGTCTTACCTCTTTAAACTAATAAACCCCTTAAGAGGGTAATTGCAGATTTCATCTTCATAGTCCTCATAGAATTTGTCAGAACATCAATCTACAAAATAGGTGCTTCATTTCATAGTAAATGAATTATTTACTTAGGGTTCTAATACACTTGTCAGAAACTAGAACAAGCCTGATTTCTTGTATCCTTGTTAACAGAGATGTGTTGTGAGAAGGAATGGAACCAGTCTCAGCAACTCCAGAGCCAAACTGACAGAGACCTAGGGAACTAATCGGAATGCAACAGTATTTTTAATAATCTCTAGCTCTGGTGATACATGGCCACCCTAATGATATTCTGTCATGCTCATGGTTCAGTTTCCCCTCTGCTTTGTTCTCTACATATTTTTTTGCTGTCTTCAGGCTTCTATGCCTTGGTGTATCTTCTACTTTATTTCATTTATTTCTCAAATCCTTTCCCACTGCTGACTCTGATTTTGTGCATCTCCCATTGAGATTCCAAGTGAGAGCTTTGATGGGATCAGTCATTCCACCGTTTTGTTGAATAAAGTTCTTCAGCTGAACCACCTCTTGGCCCTTGTCTATCTATAGATGACTATCTCTGGAAGGGGCAGTCAGAGTTGGGGGAGGGGTGAGGACCACAGGATACAGCAATCTATGGATGGAGAACCACCCGAAAGGGAGCCATGGGCTTGGCAGCTCCTCAGAAGGGTATTTGGTTTTTCTCATAGAGTCATATTCATGAAAATGGGCAAAGTTATAGCCACAAAAGTTTGAAAATCTAAGAAAATGTGGTGTCCCCAGTGTACATAATAAAACAATAAGGTAGATTAAGAACAAGTTTGCAAACAGTGCTCTGGGTCTTAAACTTTAAAATTGTGCCAAACATGCTTGGAAGGTGTTGAGATGAAACAGATGATTTAACCTTCAGGACTCATTTGTGGAATCCGTCAATCAAACCTAAAAACATAGCAAAAAATAAAAACTAAAAGCCTATAACATACCATAGTACAGTTATTCCAGTTGCCAAGGGAATATATGTTTTTTTTTTCTTTTTATCACAATCCTAGTGATAAACATGGTATTCAGTTCTTGGCACAATATAAATCAAACTCATTTAAGAAGTTTAGAAAGTTATGGAAACAGTTACAAAGAGCATTCTTTTTTGTCACAATCTTAAATTTGTAATCCCCTGTTCCCTTTTAGAATGCCATATGGAAAAGAAACAACATTTTAAATGGGTTTCTGAAGAACTGCAGTTGACATGAATACCAAAAAACTTCATAAAACCACTAAATATTTGGCTAGTGTGGAGTCTACTCGAGGTTTTAAAAAGTCTGAAGACAAATTGTTATGTTAAGAGAAAAAGTGTTCAGACCATGGCTGACCTATCACCTGACCAATAACTTTCCCCACTGAGCATTTAAATCACCCAGGCTTTAGAACTACAGATTCCCTAATTAAGCAGCTTTTCCCCCAATGGTTTGGAATGGGTCAGTGTATTGCTTTGGCTTCCCTGGCAGGAGCATGCACAATGTCTGGTCTGGTCAGCCATCCAAACCGCTTTCCCATACATCAAGGATCCAAGATAATTTCACCAGACACTCTAAAGTGCAATTGCAATTTGCCAATTTCCATCTCACGTATCTTCCTAGAAAACAGAGATCTACACACAGCCCATGATATTTTTGCACATGTACTGAGATATAGATCTCAGTCTCAGAAATCTGGGAATGGATATGCTGCTAGCTATAGTAGTAAATGAAGCATCTTTCATATTTGGCATTGGTGCACAATTACAAAGTGAATAATAAAGAAAAAGGGGGTTTATATTTGGGATTACAGTTTGAATTGTTTTGAAAGGGATTCTAGATGTAAGAATATAGTGAATTCAGAATCAGAGGGCAATATGGCATTGCAGTAATAGGGGTATAATGGACTTTTCTGAAGCCATAAGTCCTTATAGAATTTTCAGGTAAAACATCTTTACATTCAAATTCCAAGTCAGCAGTTTCAGGAAAATTGTCTGTGTCAAAAGAAAATATCTCAACAGTGGGTTCATATTTTGATTTCCTTGGACTTTGCAGTGGTGGAATTCTGCTATTCTCCTTATGCTGGCCAGGGCTGAAAAATACTTGTTACAAAATTTCAGATGGTAACAAGGCCAGTCTGGTTTATTCATAACAAGTGCTGTGAGAGTTGAAGACATGCCACTTCAACTGAATAGAGAAAAATGGGGAATCTTTCTGAACATCAGTGGAGAAATCTGTAAATACTTAGCTGCTCTTCAATCTAAGGTCACATGTGTACCTCTGACTTCATGCTACTTTTTATGAAAAGCATTGTTTGTCTTTTGAGCATGGAGGGAACAAGCTTCCCCTCAGCTTCTCTTCCTTTCAAAAGAGCCAGATCAATATCTGCTGGTCACTCTTATCCTCTAACTTCATGGGGGCTGCTGAGTTGAGCTTCCCTTATGCTCCCATGTCCACTGATGAAAGCTCAGGCTCAGCAGCTGGTCAGAGAACAGAAAGGTCAAGGCCAATGTTAGATCCTACCTGTATTTAGCATTTTAAGTCCCAGCCTTGTCCCACATGGGTCATTGCCTCCTCAGTCTCTGAGGGGCTTGTAAGTACCAGGCTTTATTGGCCTGCTATGTATCTGACAGTTCTAGCACTGTCATCTTTTGGAATCTAGTTATATTTCATCCAGCTAAGAATTTCTGTGGTATGAGAAGACTGCCTATAAGCTGAAACTAGTAGCTAATAAATTATAGGGCTCCACTAGTGTTTGTGGAGGAGTACATGAAATTTATGTGATATCTATTACTTTTGTAAGTCTAGAGAGGAATAGAGCTTTTCTTGTCATTTAAGTCAGTAGCCTTGGATAATCATGTATAGCATAAAGAATATACCAGTGAATATGGCAAAATACAGTGAGGAGGATAGCTGGGCATTGGGGTGGGGATGTTTGGAAGGATAGGAATGGATAAAAAGTTTGCAGAAATAATTTTACCCTATTTCATGGCTATTTGTGTTCTCCCAGTCAATCTTTCATCTTGAACAGATAAAAGAGCCCCAGAGTGAAGGGGAGCAGTGGGAGATTGGTGAATCCCTCTCCATTCTGCACTCTTCTTGACTGTGTGACAATGTGTTCTGGAGATATAAGTACATGTGTATGCACATCTCTAACAGCTACCAAGGCAGAGTACTGTAATTCATCTTATTCTGTATTTCAAAGCTAGATTACTTGTCAAAACCTCTTTTTAGCTCTATCAACCCATGATTTCATAGTTCTTTGTGCCTCCAGTGCTCCTTTTGTTTTGTTCATTTGTATTCCTCATAGCATCCTGGTGATCAGTACTATTATTTCTGTCTGGCAGATGAAAGTTAGGCTTAGGGAAACCATATGACTTGGGCAATTCACCCCAATAAACAAGGATAGAAACATGAAGCAAGCTTAGTTTTAGAACATGTCCAATTCTATAAATTACTAGAACCCAGAATAGCCTCCGCTTCTCAGTTCCTACTTTTTGTTTCATTTGCATTCATTCAAGATCTGTCTTCTGTTATGTGGGTCCACTGGCCTGTTGTTATTCTGAAGTGGAATCTTAAGCCTTGCTGTTCTCTCTGAGCTTAGCAAAGTGTCTCTGGGGAGTATTTTAAAAGAATAAAGTATGGCCTATCATGTAATTGATGCTGAGGAAAAGACACAGGACTCAGAGCCAAGAGTTCCTGGCCATGCATAAATTTCATGACCTGGATGAAGCCTGTTGGTGCCTAAGCTTCTCCATCCATATTCTCTGCCTGACCCAACCTCACAGGAATGTTATGTGGCTAAATGAAAGGAAGTTATCTTGACCTACTTGGATTTGGTGATCTCTATGTTCTCTTCCAATTCTGAGATGCTATAGCTTTTTACTGTGGGTGGAGAAGTTGAAAAAGGGAGTCCAGTAGAGATTTTTAGATGATCTATGATTTTTACTTCTACTAGTAGACAAGTGATGACAGTTCTTCAGCTCTTATCTCATCCTCATCAATAATAGTCATTCAAATGTAGGAATTTTATCCATGGGGGTGTTAATTGGGATAAAAATCAATGGTCTTCTCAGTCCAGCTACCAATGCTGTAGTTTCTGTGAATGGTCTGTGCTTCAGTTGAGGATTTGAAGCAGAATTTTGGACAATTCCACACCTTCTACAGGGAAAATCCTGTTGCTCTGTTTCTTAGTGTTAATTTACTCCTTTCTTTTCTTTTATTCTCTCTCCTAGTGAACTTTCCTTGTTCTTTCCTATTCATATAGCTCATTAGAGCTCTTTCCATTTGAGTTCAGCTCACCTATAAGATCCATTGTCTAAAGATCACTGACCTCTTAGTCTAAATTCTTATCAAATAGCATCTAGATAACTTAAGTCTTTGGCTACTTCTCCCTCTTGGGATATGGGTCCATTCTGGTTGGAATTAGCTGTAGGAGAAAGACAGCATGGGCAGAGAGCATAAGCGTGGGCTTCCACTCAGGGTCCACAGACAGTGCAAGCAATAACAGGCAAGTGTACTTAGGTTTGCAGTCTATAATAAAAGAGATCTTCCACCAAGCTCAATACCTAGTTTTGGTTATAGATGATAAAACTTTTACTTTGAACACATGCTGTTTTTGGAGTCAGGAAGTCTTTGTTCGTGATCTTGGCTCTGCCTCTTACAAACTATGTGAATTTCTTATTACTTAACAGTTTTGCCATCTGTAAAAGGGAGAGAGAGTAATATTAGTATCTGTTCACTTCACAGAACTGTGTGAAGAAAATATGTAAAAAATATTTGTTTGTGAATTTAGACAATGTCATGCATTTTTATATATTTTTTCCACTTTTATTGAGACATAAGTGACATACAACACCACTTTAGTTTTAAGTGTACAGTATAATGATTTGATATATATATATTATGAAATGATTACCACAATAAGTTTCATTAACATCCATCACTTCAAACAGTTACAGTTTTTCTTCTTGTGATAAGAAGTTTTAAGGTTTACTTTCTTAACAACCTTCAAATACACAATACAGTATCGTGAACTATGGTTACCACATTGTATGTTACAACCCCAGAACTTATTTATAACTGGAAATTTGTACCTTTTGACCACCTTCACCCATTTATATTTTTATTTTTTAAATTAAAAAAATCTTTATTATGCTCAATTAGCCAACATATAATACATCATTAGTTTTTGATGTAGTGTTCAATCATTCATTAGTTGCATATAACACCCAGTGCTCATCACCAGACACGCCCTCCTTAATACATTTTAAAATTTAAGTTATCTTCTCTAATAAAATAAAATCATACTCTATGCTCTTAACCCTTATTTGATTATTCAATTGTTGAAATTATTTCTCCCACATGCCCAGACCAAGGAGACTTTCTTTAACAATACATCTAAAGGGCACCTCCATTGTAGCTTCTTTTTCTGCTTCAGTACCCTCTTTAGCACTTATACTACATGTCATTCTATCATATATTTATGTATCTTATTTTCTGTTCCTGTTTTTAGAATTTGAGCTCAGGGAGGGCAGGGGCTTTAGCTGCCCTCCTCATTTCTGTATTCTTCACACATAGTAGTACTTTCTCTGGCATACAGCAGATGAATGAATGTCCAACAAATAATAATTGTTAACTTTTTTCTCTGCTTCTGGTTCTATTTTTGGTCTCAAGTGAAGTATTTTTATAGAAATATCAGCATGGACTAAAGCAGCACAGCATTCAAAATTAGTCTAAATACATATAGAAGAAAAAGGTAACCACATTTTGTGAAGGTGAAATATTTAAAAGTCTGTTTTGTCCTAGATTTTGAAAACTTGACCCTATAGCTCCAGGTTTTACTACCAGGGTCAAATCCTTTCCATTATAAAGCTTCATCAGTTTATCTCCACCTGCAAAGTTTATCGTTGTTATTCACTCTTCATGTGAGCACGTCAGATTCATGGTCTGGTGGTGAGCAATTGAAATTCATGTTCCACACATGTGGCATATGATAAGATTTCCCTTTCTATCAAAGCAAATGCCCAGAGGAGAAATAACAATTCTTTGGTCAGGGTATGAATATTTTCTTTTTTGTGTTTTTGACAAGCATGTTAGAAAAATGTGAAGAAAAATTAAAGCCACATTGTCACATGCAGGCTGCTCTAGAAGTGAAGCAAAGCAAATGCCTTCCTGCCTTGAGAACTTGCCACTATCTGAGGTTGACGTTTTGCCATTTGGGACCAGGTATCTTAGAAGGTAGGTGCTATGAAAATCATTTATAAATATAAATGAAACAGAAAAATCTAAACTTCATGAGGTCAGATGTGTCCAAGGAACACAAGGAATGCCAGACTTATTTATCCATGATAGTTTTCCATTCTGAATCTGATAGATGCCCAGTGTATTCCATGATGTTTTGTGACATGTCTCAATACAAGGAAAATAATAAAACATGTTCTAAAAAAACTAAATAAGCAAGTTGTTTTCTTGTAAAAGGAAAAAAAAAACCTTCACTGAATACAGAAGAGTAGGATTTTCTATGGCTCTCTCCTCAACTTTCTTCTGCAGTTCCATTTTCTCTGCCTGCTGAGAGCTGGATTCCTGAAGGTCATATAGATTTCAGCAAGCAGCTTCATGGAGCCATTAGTCTCTGCCCTAAATGGAGAATTTACTCCAGAGCACATCTACTGCTTGGCACTCATCCCTGCTGCTCAGCCCCCAAGTGAATGTCACTTGCATATTTAATACTATACTTAAGTATCTAGCTGGCTGCCATTCCTTACACATTATTCAACAGGTTATGAAGTTAGATTGTTCCAGAGTTTACAATGCATGAAGCAAGGGGTCTATGCATTGCAGTGGCCAGGGCTGAAAACTACATGGTTACCTCCATACTGGGGAGAGCAGAAGAGGCTTTTAGAAAGATTCCAAAAGTACATGGAGATTTCTTCTTACTTGTATTACAGATCTCTTTGTCATTATTGATTTGGGGAAGGTACCAGGAGACTAGGGCTTCCCCATATCTTCTCCCCAGGAAGCCTCATGTGAGTGGGGCAGGACAGTTAGATTTCCTGAAGTACTCTGACCTGCCAATGAACAGTCCTGGTTTCCTCAAGACCAGTCTCCTTGATAAGTACAGTATAATATATTGACTTTATTGAGTTATTCACTTTAGTAAAACAGTTCCCAGGAGATCCTACTTGCTGATGGGTCCCATTACTTGGGGAGACAGTATTACAAGAGCAAGATTGCTCTATAAAATATTCAGCTGGAAGCAAACAATACCACTTGACCAGGGCTGTTTTTCTTGTTATTAGGTCACATTTCTGGTATGAAGATTATTTTAGGGATGTTATTCAGAATATTTAACAATCTGAGTGGCTGAAGCACATAAATCAAAGGGGGAAGTCTGACTAATCAGAGTAGACAGCTGCCAAGAAAAACCCAGTGGGTTATACCAGGATGGGAAGATGGACATGTTTATTTCCCACCAGCAGCTCATGCTCTTATCCTAAGCCTCTAAACCCTATCTTACCATAATTATCATATACTAGAGGCCACTAATCAATAATTGCAGACATGCCATGTTAAAAAATATTTGATTACTTTTATCCTTAAAATTATTCAACATTAAGAATTCAGCTAACAAAAAAAATGATTCGACTAATGTAGAGTTATCCTTCACCTTCAATTCCCACCTTGTTCCCAATATTCTAATTCAAGATTAACTACTTCTCCAAAAGAAATACCACTTGAACATCTTTCATACTAACTTCCCTTAGTAGGTGGGGCCTCAGGCTAGAAAATAGCCTCAATTGGACGCTCCTCTAGAATTCAGCCCTCATGCCCTGCTGAGACTGAGACAGGCTTGGAATTGTCCTTTTACATACACTTTAGCACTAACAGACTCATTCCTTTATCATTCATTATCCTTTTCGATTCTGTCAGCCGTCTACTCCGGACCACAGTCTTGTCAGTGTCCTATTTATAATGCTAAAACTATGGAAGCCATTTATTTATTTGTTATTTATTTATTTACTTGTCATTGGACATATTGGAACTGAATTAGACTGTTAGATTAAGAGCTATTTATTTGATTTTTTTTGTGCGGGGGGATGGATCTCTGTTAAAAGTCCCTTTCTGGGAGGATGTCAGAATGCTTCAAAAATAAAAATGGAAAAGAAGAAAGAAAAAAGCAAAAGAACAAAAGAAAGATAAAATCCTATCAACAGTAAAACAATTCAATCTAGTTTACCTGTACCAGCTTTTTAAACTTCATTCTCACTTCCTAAAAGTCTTAAAATCTCTGCGCAGGGAAAAACAGTGATGAAAATAACACTTTGTCAGTCTTCCTTTCTATTTGTTTCTGTTTTCCCCTCTGTTGCTCTTGACCTTTCTTGTACTTTGTATACTTTTTCTTATCACTAGGGTTACTGATTTCTGCCTAACTTGTCTGATGAATCTAGAAACACATGTGGGGCTGAAGTAGTGAAGTGGGTGTCCAGACTTGCATGGGGCATTCCTTCCCAGAACTCCAAGGTGAAAGATGAATGGAAGGCCCCTCCTGCCCTACCCATTTATCTCCAGCTTGCCTCTTGTATACCTTTTTCCCTTCAAAGCTGTCTTAATGCTTTTTTCTTTTTTTAATTTAATTTTTGTTTCTTTAAAGATATTATTTATTTGAGTGAGAGAAAGGGTATGAGAGCACGAGCAGGGGGAGGAGCAGAGGGAGAAACAGACTCCCTGCACTGAGTGGGGAGCCCACCTGTGCAGGGCTTGATCCCAGGACCTTGAGATCATGACCTGAGAGGAAATCAAGAGTCAGCTGCTAATCGACTGAGCCACCCAGGTGCCCCAGCCCCAGTGCTGATTTCTTCTATATGAAAACATCATTGAATGGGGGAAGGGGAACACCAACTCTTCCCAGCCCTTATTTTTTACCTTTCCCATGGAGACAACTTGCAGTGGTTCTGGTGGCATTCAGTGGAAACAGATGTTTCCTCTTCCTCAAATGATCTTTTGTATGTTAATATCACTCCCCAGGAAGCCTTCCTTAGGCATCCCAGAGCATTTAACATATAGCATTGTAATAAAACATTGCAATTGAGATCTCCTACTGGACAGAAACTCTTTCAGCTCCAGTTTTATTTTATTTTACTTACTTTTTAAATTTTATTATTATCTTTTAAATCTGTTTTCTCAGCACTTGTTCCAGAGCTTAGTTCATCATAGGTTCTTAGTAAATAGTTTGTGGAAGTACAAATTGATGTAGGAAAGATGATATTAGGGTTCAAAGCTGATGGCCAGGAAAGAATTCTTGAGATGTCTTTGGTGCAAAGTGGTGGTTTTATTAAACCACGGGGACAGGACCTGTGGGCAGAAAGAGCTGCCCTGGGGTCATGAGGAGTGGACCATTATATACTTTCAAGTTGGGAGGGGGTTTGGGATAACGTTAAGTCTCTAAGGAATTTTGGAAGCAAGGTTTCCAGGACCTTGAGGGGGCTAGCTATTGTTGGGAAAAGGTCATTTATTACCGTCTAATAAAACCTTAGTCAAGAGACCCTTCAGATGTATATTTTGGGGCAATATGCTTGGAGGGTTTAGAGATAAAGGAAATTTCCAAAGAAATTTTTATACATTAAAGTAGACTTACAGGATCCTGGGGGTGGGGGAGGTGTCAGGCTAGGATTGTCTTTTGCCCTTAGCAAAGTATTAACATTGAGGCAGTTGAGTCCCTAGAAGAATGTCACTCTGCCTGTTTCAAGGACTTGTCAATGGGCTGTAGGTAGTAAGGAAATTTAATAATTTTTCTTCTGCCTTTGTTTCCCACATCACAAGTAACTCAATAAGAAAATGGAGTCTGAGTACTGTTGGTACTTGCTCCTCTTTGTACCCTGATTAGAGGGATTTTTTTTTTTTCCTTATCTGGAACACAGGGAGGAGCAGGGGTCAAGTGGGAACTAGACACCACTTGTTACGCTATATGGGACAAAGATCCAAGCAGTAATGAAAAGGAAGCTCATGGAGACAGATAATATAATTTGAAGTTGTGTGTTCATTGATGGAACCGTGGGACTCTCCTTTGTGGGACAGGGCCAAAAGGACTTGGGAGAAAGAGCAAATAATTCTTTTTCATTCCCTTTGGATACAAATATAATTGGGTAAAATATAAATCAATGAGTCAGACTAAGACCTTTTGTCTCAGTAATTTAAACTGCTCTTCTTTGCAGTTTTGTCAGCATTTGTGAAAAGTCAAGTTTTCAGTCATGCAGATTAGAAAGAGAATGGAATTGAGGGTCTGCTAAAAAGGAATTAACACCATTTTTGGTGTAAAAAGGTGATTGGATCAAGCATTTAATGTGTTTAAGTCACAGTTTCTTCTTCAAAAGTGAAGATAAGGAAAACTGCTTTCTCTACCTTCTGAAGACACAGCAAATAGTATATGTAATAATGAGAAAAAATACTCTGCAAAACATTACAGAAATGTAAAACATGCTATTTTCTGAGACTATTATCTTCTATTCCAAGGCTAATTGGGCACTTCTCTTTTAGCTGCAGATGGAGGTATGAACTTTCTGACTTTTCATTAGTTAAAAATGGAGTACAGAATTTCCCTGTGAAGAAAATGAAACTAATAACTGAATGATTTGAGGAGGTATGGTTATCATGTCTAATTTCCTACTGCTTTCCAGTAGTGCGGACCTCATGATGATTATCTTTGAAAATCTCACAATATTGAGCAAATTCATCCTTATGACACCTTCAGGGAGAAAGAAACAGTGACACTCACGGGCCTCCCCTGGCAAGTGGATGCTCAGATAGAAAAGTAGCCAGCCATAAAAATAGCACACTGAGATATAGTTGGAATACTATGACCTAAGTTGTCAGCCCATGGATGTGAAGTCTTCTTAACTCTCAAGATAACCATTTCCTCCCTCAAATTAATGGGAGGATCAGGCCAATTTTGTCACATCATATATTCCTCTGCCTTCTGGGCACACTCCAGCTATCTGTACCCTGCTTGCCTTGGATTCTTTCATTCAGCAATTGTAAATTTCCAATTGTAAGAAACTGTGCTAGTCTATCCTTCCCAAATTACGTGTGATGTTTTGGGGAAGGTCAGCTGTGTGGTGGTAGAAACCAGAAATCATAGTAAATATATAATGCTCACCATCAGGCACTTTGTGATTCACAAATAAGTGAATACTTATTTGGTGCTTACCAGTGGGCACTATACTAAAAATGATATAATCCTCACTATAGTCCTATGAGGAACATTCTAGAAATATTTCACTTTACAAATATGGACACCGAAGCACAAGGAGGTCAAGATTTACCTGAGGCCACATATCTAACAAAGTCAAAACATGAGTGCAAACGGCCCAGCTCCAGAGTTTGGTTTGATAGCTTTAGTTTTAGCTCAGTGAGAAGGGTTTAACTCTGGCAGTTTGAATAAGTAAGATGATTTCTTAGGAAAGTGCTTAGGTTGCCAACAAAGATTGAATTTAAATATCACTCACAGGAAAATCAAAGGTAACTCTATATAATAATATAACACAATCTATCCCTCTTTTTTTGAATATCTGTTACATTTAGTATAAATACCAGTGTTTATCACTATCAGCTATCTATCTAGTTTTTCATTTGTCCATTTACACTTCCTGCACAGTGTAGGACACATGGTGGGTACCCGTTAACAACAGGGATTAATTCAGTCACATTTTCTTTTCCTTTTCTTTTGATTCATTTACTTTTTATCTTCTTCCTCTGAGAATTTTGACAGAATGTAAAAGATGTGAAGAATTGTCTCCCTTGCACTCTGTATTCATCCCTTGAACAGCATTCTCTTCCAAATAAAGTAAGAACACGTTGGCTTCCTTTAGAAACTGCACTACCCAGAAAAGAACGAACTAAAAGGCTACCTTGGGGTAGTGGAGTTAGAGCAGTCTGGACAAGCCACAATGGTGTCCATTTCTCACATGCAAGGGATTGAATACAGAAAGATAAATAGTAACCTCCTCCCTGCCACAATAGTGCTCTGTAAAACTGTTGTCAATAGTTGTCAGGACTGGTGCCTGAGTTTTGTGTGGTCTCCCCTTACCTGAATCATTAGTGCAGCTGGCACAGCTCGTGGAAGCCTGACTACTCCAAATGTTAGTTCTAAATATGTAAAAGAGTAAATTCATATGGGATCTGGAATGAAAATGAGCTATAAGCTATAATGTGTTCCCTCCAGGCACACCATGTCTGTGCTCAAATCTATGCGTACTGCAAAGAAAAATACACATAACACAGGCAAGTCTGAAGGTATTCTGTTTAATAAGCTAGGATAAATTCCATGTGATTTCCTAAATGTTATAGGAAAAAGAGGAGAGATTTTTCATGAATGAATTATAAGAGGTTTAAGATTGAAATGGAAAGTATATTCTCCCTTCTGAGCCTTTCTTTTCTTTCTTGATAGAGGATAAAAAAAGTATTTTTTAACCTCTTGTATTAATGATTCTATCCTAGTCATATGGTATTGGTTGGTCAAAAGAAACAAGCAAGTATGGGAAGTTCAACTTCAATTTTTCAAAATAATCTGGTTGTAATAGATGGTAAAATAAATAACAATCAAGAGATGGAATGCTAATTCTTGTAAACTTTTAATTTGTCATTTTAAGATCACTGATTTGCTTATTAAACAGACATATAATGGGAATTGTGCTAGGTAGCGAAAATACAGCAATGAACACTTGTTTTAAGCACAGACCCCCAAACACCAGTTAAATGTTAACCAAAGGAGACTTGGGTTGAGGAGCAAAGGCACTAAAAATACAGGTTTCTGCCTATCTGCCTGTGTTGATACTTTATATTCTTTCTGACATCCATTTGTGAAAGTTATTTGATTTAGCTGAGGAGACTCTAGACTCTGACAATGTTGTATGGGAGGGAGAAATACCAGGCTGCTTTTGGGAGGCTCACCTATGACTTCAACACAAACATGGTCAAAGGAAATGGTAATGACCCACACTGCATGGAGGCCTTACAATGGGAATGGAAGAGTAGGGTCAATTCTCATGACTTCAAAATAAGCCAAACTGAGCCAGAACTCTCTTAGGCATATCCAACAAATCATGTGTGAGCCAGTGCTCTCCAGCAAGGCAGAGATGCGTGACCGTTATGTGTACTAAATGCAGTTTCTAAAGAACTATAATAATATGATTAATTTTTGATTAGAATGAGATTTATTTCACTGCTGAAGATACACTGGACCTTGATCAAGGGAGCTTGTCAGTGGATTCTTAGGGAGAATGGAATGCTGTGGAAGTATTTAGCTAACATTTTAAAACTAACTCTTAATTAAAAGCACTTGTGATGTGCTGTAATATATTGGTATTTGTTCTTGGATTAATTCTTTATTGCAGTTCTAACCAAGTAGCCCAAATAAGTGTTATAAATATACATAAATGTACCAAACATAACCCCATGCACATACTGTATACTAGATTGTATTTATTTATTATTTTTCATTGTGTCCATTCATCCAGTCTTAGAAACCAAAAAAAGAGGATTAACATTGCATGGGTATCTATTTTTCCTTTGGCTATGCTACAAACTACCTGATCCTTCCAGAAACAGATCAAACAAAGGCTTAAAGTGCATGCTCTTCTCTTTACTGATTTTTTTTTCATTATAAGCACTAATTGCATATTTCTTAAAAAGTTTACATGTCATCTTGATTACCATGATCATGATTTACTTTTGTTCATCTTCTGTGTGCATAGAAATGGGAGCCTGGGGTTCTAGCCCTGAGTAATTTAACTCTAATAGCAGAAAGAAGGCAAATACATAGATAACATTTCTTAGTAGTTCCTCTACATACTTTTAGTTCAATTTCTTATTTATTGTTCCAGAATGACTGCAAATATTAGAGACAGTAAGCAAGGTGATTTGGTCTTCCAAGTCCTAACTATAAATAAGTTTTGAGCAATCTTTTAAATGAGGGAAAAGATATCAAAGAACAAGGTCAGTAAACTATGGCCCACATATCAAATGCAGGTCACTGCTTATTTTTGTAAATAAAGTTTTATTGGAACACAGTCACATCCACTTGCTTATGTATTATATGTGACTATTTTCACACTAAAACAGTAGGGTTAAATATTTGAAACAGACCCTCTGGCCTGCAAAGCCTAAAATATTTGCTATCTTGAAAAAGTTTGTAAGCTCCTATATATAGAAAAAGGAGAGGGTATTCCAGTCAAGAGCATAACACTGCATGTATCAAATTAGAAAGCACAGGTAATCAGGGAACAATTTGTAAATGACTTTTAGGTTAATTCCTAGGACCATTGATTTGAATAATAATTGGTTCCTGGAACAGATTTCTGAGAAGGAAAATAAAGTCTAAGTGATTCTTGAATTCTGAGTAGAATGGATCAGAGAATCTAGAAGCTGAGAGATGATAAAGAATTTCAGATAGAATTTACTGAACACAAGTTACTGTTATAATCTACTATTTGTTCATTTTTAATTGTTACCCCTTATAGGTAATAGATTAATCTGGAAATTATGTTTTACTTTTGATATTCTCAATTTCAGATATCAGTAGTATAATCAAATCGAGGGGGAAATCTAGACATGGAAAGTAGCATTCCATGGATATAGGGAGAACTCTAGTCTTCACTCAGCTTATCAGTGGTGGAGGAGATATTTTTTACTTTATTCTTCATTTGCTGAACTGTTACCATGAATGGGTATTGAATTTTATCTTGTGTTTTTCCTATATCTATTGAAATGATTAATGGTTTTCTTCTTATTCTGTTAATACAATGAATTATACTGATTAATTTCCAAATATAAAATCAGTATTGCTTTCCTGGAATAAACTCTACTTAGTTATAGTATATTATGATTTTATATATTACTAGATATGGTATTCTAATATGTTAAATGAATTTTTGAATGTATGTAAGATATATTGTTCTGTTGTTTTCTTTCTATTTTTTTTAATTGAAGTATAAATGACACACAATGTTACATTAGTTTCAGGTATACAACATAGTGATTCAACAGTTCTATATGTTATACAACCTTCACCATAAGTGTAACTACCATCTGTTACCATAGAACTCTATTACAGTACCATTGACTATATTCCCTATACTGTACCTTTCATTCCTATGACTTATTCATTCAATAACTAGAAGCCTATACTCCCCACACTCCTTCAACTATTTTGCGCATCCCCCCTTCCCCAATTTGTTCTCTGTATTTACAGGTCTGTTTCTGCTTAGTTTGTTTGTTTTTTCATTTTTTTTTTAATTTTTAGATTCCACATGTAGGTGAAAGGATATGGTTTTCGTCTTTCTCTGTCTGCCTCCTTCACTTAGCATAATACCCACTGGGTCCATCCATATTGTTACAAATGGCAAAATCTCATTCATTTTTATGGCTAATATTCTACTAAATATATCTACCTCATTTTTTTATTCATTCATCTATCATTGGACACTTAGGTTGTTTCCCATATCCTGGCTATTATAAATAATGCCACAAAAACATAGGGGTGCGTATATCTTTTCAAATTAGTGTTATTGTTTTCTTTGGATAAGTACTCAGTAGTGGAATTATTAGATCATGTAGTATTTCTATTTTTAATTTTTTGAAGAGATTCCATAATGTTTTCCATAGTGGCTGCACCAATTAACATTCCCATCAATGATGCACAAGGGTTCCTTTTTCTCTACATCTTCATCAACACTTGTTATTTCTTGTCTTTTTGATACTAGCCTTCTGACAGGTGTGAGGTGATATCTTCTTGTGGTTTTGATTTTCATTTCCCTGATGATTAGTGATATTGAACATTTTTTCATATGTCTGTTGGTCATCTGATTATCTTCTTTGGGAAAAGTCTATTCAGGTCCTCTGCCCATGTTTTAGGTGGATTATTTGTTTTTTTGGGTTAAGTTCTATGAGTTCTTTACATATTTTGGATATTAATGCCTTATCAGACATATGATTTGCAAATATATCCTCCCATTCAGTAGGTTGTCTTTTTGTTTTTTTGAAAGTTTCCTTTGCTGTGCAAAAGCTTTTTATTTTGGTGTAGTTTCAATAGTTTATTTTTGCTTTTGTTTCCCTTGCTTGAGGAGACATCTTATGTCTTTGTTTGGATAATGGATTCATAAGCTTTTCTTTCTCCTCTATTTTCTGAAAGAGTATCTATGAGATTGGTTTTATTTCTACATTAAATAATTGGTAGAATTCACTGGTATAACAATTGTTCTACCAGTTTTCTCATGGGAAGATTTTGAATTATAAATTCAACTTCTTTTACCAGGCTTTTTTCTTTTGGTTTTGTTGATTCTTATTTATGAAGGAATGTTTCTATTTCACCCAACTAATTGAATATTTTGTCAAAATTGTCTATAATATTTTTTATTATTCTACTCATATCTGTAGTATCTGTAACGATGTCCATTCTTTCAGTCCTAATATTGGTAATTTGTATCTTTTCTGTTTTTCTTGGACCTAGAATGTGAATGCTCTTGATTTTTTTCTCAAAAATTCAGGTTTTAATTTTATTGGTTTTTTTTTTTACATTTTTAAAAATTTTATTATGTTATGTTAATCACCATACATTACATCATTAGTTTTTGATGTGGTGTTCATGATTCATTGTTTGAGTAGAACACCCAGTGCTCCATTCAATATGTGCCCTCTTTAATACCCATCACCAGGCTAACCCAGCCCCCACCCCCCTCCCCTCTTGAACTCTCAGTTTGTTTCTCAGAGTCCATAGTCTCTCATGTTTCATCTCCCCCTCCGATTTACCACCCTTCATTTTTCCCTTCCTACTATCTTCTTTTTTTTTTTTTTTAACATATAACATATTATTTGTTTCAGAGGTACAGGTTTGTGATTCAACAGTCTTACACAATTCACAGCGCTCACCATAGCACATACCCTCCCCAATGTCGATCACCCAGCCACCCCATCCTTCCCACCCCCACCACTCCAGCAAACCTCAGTTTGTTTCCTGAGATTAAGAATTCCTCAAATCAGTGAGATCATATGATATATGTCTTTCTCTGATTGACTTATTTCACTCAGCATAATACCCTCCAGTTCCATCCATGTCGTTGCAAATGGCAAGATTTCATTCCTTTTGATGGCTGCATAATATTCCATTGTATATATACACCACATCTTCTTTATCCATTCACCTGTCGATGGATAACATGGCTCTTTCCATAGTTTGGCTATTGTGGACATTGCTGCTATAAACATCAGGGTGCACATACCTCTTTGGATCACTACATTTGTGTCTTTGGAGTAAATACCCAGTAGTGCAATTGCTGGGTCATATGGTAGCTCTATTTTCAACTTTTTGAGGAACCTCCATACTGTTTTCCAGAGTGGCTGCACCAGCTTGCATTACCACCAACAGTGTAGGAGGCTTCCCCTTTCTCTGCATCTCCGCCAACATCTGTCATTTCCTGACTTGTTAATTTTAGCCATTCTGACTGGTGTGAGGTGGTATCTCATTGAGGTTTTGATTTGGATTTCCCTGATGCCGAGCGATATTGAGCACTTTTTCATGTGTCTTTTGGCCATTTGGATGTCTTCTTTGGAGAAATGTCTGTTCATGTCTTCTGCCCATTTCTTGATTGGATTATTTGTTCTTTGGGTATTGAGTTTGATGAGTTCTTTATAGATTTTGGATACTAGCCCTTTATCTGATATGTCATTTGCAAATATCTTCTCCCATTCTGTTGGTTGTCTTTTGGTTTTGTTGACTGTATCTTTTGCTGTGCAAAAGCTTTTTATCTTGATGAAGTCCCAATAGTTCATTATTGCTCTTGTTTCCCTTGCCTTTGGCGATGTTTCTAGGAAGAAGTTGCTGCAGCTGAGGTCGAAGAGGTTGCTGCCTGTGTTCTCCTTTAGGATTTTTATGCACTCCTGTCTCACATTGAGGTCTTTCAACCATTTTGAGTCTATTTTTGTGTGTGGTGTAAGGAAATGGTCTAGTTTCATTCTTCTGCATGTGGCTGTCCAATTTTCCCAACACCATTTGTTGCAGAAACTGTCTTTTTTCCATTGGACATTCTTTCCTGCTTTGTCGAAGATTAGTTGACCATAGAGTTGAGGGTCCATTTCTGGGCTCTCTATTCTGTTCCATTGATTTAAGTGTCTGTTTTTGTGCCAGTACCATACTGTCTTGATGATAACAGCTTTGTAATAGAGCTTGAAGTCCAGAATTGTGATGCCACCAGCTTTGCTTTTCTTTTTGAACATTCCTCTGGCTATTCAGGGTCTTTTCTGTTTCCATACAAATTTTAGGATTATTTGTTCCATTTCTTTGAAAAAAGTGGATGGTATTTTGGTAGGGATTGCATTAAATGTGTAGATTGCTCTAGGTAGCATTGACATCTTCACAGTATTTGTTCTTCCAATCTATAAGCATGGAATGTTTTTCCATTTCTTTGTGTCTTCCTCAATTTCTTTCATGAGTATTTTATAATTTTCTGAGTACAGATTCTTTCCCTCTTTGGTTAAATTTATTCCTAGGTATCTTATGGTTTTGGGTGCAATTGTAAATGGGATCAACTCCTTAATTTCTCTTTCTTCTGTCTTCTTATTAGTGTATAGAAATGCAACTGATTTCTGTGCATTGATTTTCTATCCTGCCACTTTACTGAATTCCTGTATGAGTTCTAGCAGTTTTGGGGTGGAGTCTTTTGGGTTTTCCAAATAAAGTATCATATCATCTGCAAAGAGTGAGAGCTTGACTTCTTCTTTGACAATTCAGATGCCTTTTATTTCTTTTTGTTGTCTGATTGCTGTGGCTAGGACTTCTACGACTATGTTGAATAGCAGTGGTGATAGTGGACATCCCTGCCCTGTTCCTGACCTTAGGGGGAAAGCTCTCAGTTTTTCCCCATTGAGAATGATATTTGCTGTGGGTTTTTCATAGATGGCTTTTATGCTATTGAGGTATTTACCGTCTATCCCTATACTCTGAAGAGTTTTGATCAAGAAAGGATGCTGTACTTTGTCAAATGCTTTTTCTACATCAATGAGAGGATCATATGGTTCTTGTTCTTTCTTTTATTAATGTATTGTATCACATTGATTTATTTGAGGATGTTGAACCAAACTTGCAGCCCAGGGATAAGTCCCACTTGGTCGTGGTGAAGAATCCTTTTAATGTATTGTTGGATCCTATTGGCAAGTATTTTGGAGAGAACTTTTGCATCCATGTTCATCAAGGATATTGGCCTGTGATTCTCCTTTTTGATGGGGTCTTTGTCTGGTTTCGGGATCAAGGTAATGCTGGCCTCATAAAACGAGTTTGGAAGTTTCCTTCTGTTTCTATTTCTTGGAACAGTTTCAGAAGAAGAGGTATTAATTCTTCTTTAAATGTTTGGTAGAATTCCCCTGGGAAGCCATCTGGCTCTGGGCTCTTGTTTGTCAGGAGATTGTTGATTACTGCTTCAATTTCCTTAGTGGTTATGGGTCTGTTCAGGTTTTCTATTTCTTCCTGGTTCAGTTTTGGTAGCTGATACATCTCTAGAAATTCATCCATTTCTTCCAGATTATCTAATTTGCTGACATATAGTTGATCATAATATGTTCTTATACTTGTTTGTATTTCTTTTGTGTTGGTTGTGATTTCTCCTCTTTCATTCATGATTTTATTTATTTGGATTATTTCTCTTTTTTTTTTGATAAGTCTGGCCAGTGGTTTATCAGTCTTATTAATTCTTTCAGAAAACCACCTCCTAGTTTTGTTGATATGTTCTACTGTTCTTTTGTTTCTATTTCATTGATTTCTGCTCTGATCTTTATTATTTCTCTTCCCAGGTTGTGTTTAGGCTTTATTTGCTGGTCTTTCTCCAGCTCCTGTAACTGTAGGGTTAAGTTGTTTATTTGAGATCTTTCTTGTTTCTTGAGAAAGGCTTGTATTGCTATATACTTTCCTCTTAGGACCTCCTTTGCTGCATCCCAAAGATTTTGAACAATTGTGTTTTCATTTTCATTGCTTTCCATGAATTTTTTTAATTCTTCTTTAATTTCCTGGTTGACCCATTCATTCTTTAGTAGGATGCTTTTTAGCCTCCATGTATTTGAGTTCTTTCTGACTTTCCTCTTGTGACTGAATTCTAGTTTCAAAGCATTGTGGTCTGAAAATATGCAGGGAATGATCCCAATCTTTTGGTACCATTTGAGACCTGATTTGTGACCTAGGATGTGATCTATTCTGCAGAATGTTCCATGGGCACTAGAGAAGAATGTGTATTCTGTTGCTTTGGGATGGAATGTTCTGAATATATCTGTAAAGTCCATTTGGTCCAATGTGTCATTTGAAGTCTTTATTTCCTTGTTGATCTTTTGCTTAGATGATCTGTCCATTTTTGTGAGGGGGGTGTTAAATTCTCCCACTATTATTGTATTGTTGTTGATGTATTTCTTTGCTTTTGTTATTAATTAGCTTATATAATTGACTGCTCCCATGTTAGGGGCATAGATATTTGCAATTGTTAGATCTTCTTGTTGGACTGACACTTTAAGTAAGGTATAGTGTCCTTCTTCATCTTTTGTTATAGTCTTTGGTTTAAAATCTAATGTGTCTGATATAAGGATTGCCACCCAAGCTTTCTTTTGGTGTCCATTAGTATGGTAAATGGTTTTCCACCCCCTCACTTTCAATCTGGAGGTGTTTTTGATTCTAAAATGAGTCTCTTGCAGACAGCATATCAATAGGTCTTGTTTTTTACCCAATCTGATACCCTGTGTCTTTTGATTGGGGCATTTAGCCAATTTACATTCAGGGTAACTATTGAAAGATATGAATTCAGTGTCATTGTATTGCCTGTAAGGTGACTCCTCCTGTATATTGTCTGTGTTCCTTTCTGGTCTATGTTACTTTTAGGCTCTCTCTTTGCTTAGAGGACCCCTTTCAATATTTCTTGTAGGGCTGATTTCATGTTTGCAAATTCCTTTAGTTTTTGTTTGTCCTGGAAGATTTTTATCTCTCCTTCTATTTTCAATGACAGCCTAGCTGGATATAGTATTCTTGGCTGCATATTTTTCTCATTTAATGCTCTGAATATATCATGCCAGTCCTTTCTGGCCTGCCAGGTCTCTGTGGATCAGTCTGCTGCCAATCTAATGTTTCTACCATTGTAGGTTACAGATCTCTTGTCCCAAGCTGCTTTCAGGATTTTCTCTTTGTCTCTGAGACTTGTGAGTTTTACTATTAGATGTCGAGGTGTTGACCTATTTTTATTGATTTTGAAGGGGGTTCTCTGTGCCTCCTGGAATTTGATGCCTGTTTCCTTCCACAAATTAGGGAAGTTTTGTGCTATAATTTGCTCCAATATACCTTCTGCCCCTCTCTTTCTTCTTCTTCTGGGATCCCAAGTATTCTAATATTGTTTTGTCTTATGGTATCACTTATCTCTCGAATTCTGCCCTCGTGATCCAGTAGTTGTTTATCTCATTTTTTCAGCTTCTTTGTTTTCCATCATTTGGTCTTCTATATCACTAATACTTTTGCAGAGCTCCATTTATTATTGCACCTCATTAATAGCCTTTTTGATTTCGACTTGGTTAGTTTTTAGTTCTTTTATTTCTCCAGAAAGGGTTCTCTAATATCTTCCATGCTTTTTTCAAGCCCAGCTAGTATCTTTAAAATTGTCATTCTGAACTCTAGTTCTGACATCTTACTAATGACCGTATTGATTAGGTCCCTGGCAGTCGGTACTGCCTCTTGTTCTTTTTTTTTTGAGGTGATTTTTTCCATCTTGTCATTTTGTCCAGAGGACAATAGATTAATGAGAGAACAAAATGCTAACAGGGTAACAACAACCCCAGAAAAATATACACTAAACAAATCAGAAGAGACCTGAAACTGGGGGAAAAGAAAGGGAAGGAAAGAAAAAAGAAAAAGAAAAAGATAAAAAAAAGAATATGATCAAATATGATCGGGCTGGTGAATAGATCAGTGCCACACAGTAGATTTTGGGCGTATTTTGGTCTCTTAGAAGAAGCTGCCTCCCAAAATTTTAAAGAAAGAAAAACATATATGTACAAAAATAAGGGTAAATACAATGAAGGGATGGAATATGACTGTAAAGATGAAAATTATAAAAGATTTTATAAAAGGAATTGATAGGAATTTATTTGAAAAAAGAAAGAAGAGAAATTAAAAAAAAATGGGAGAGAGAATGTGATCAGCCAGTAGACTAGAACAAAGTCATACACTAGAGATTTAGGGTATATTTTGGTCTGTTAGAAGAAACTGTATCCCATAATTTTAAAGAGAGAACAACCTATATACATATCAAAAATAAGGTTAACTACAATGTAGGGATAGAATATGACTCTAAAAATGAAAAATAAAAAAGATTTTTTAAAAAGGGATTGATAAGATGTTGGTTGAAAAAGGGAAAAAGAAAAATTCAAAAAAAAAAGAAGAAAAGGAAAAAAAGAAAAAAATAATAACTTTGAAAGACTAAAGAATCAGGGGGAAAAAAGCCATGAATTCTATGTGCAGGATTCCCCTAGCACTGGAGTTCTGCTGTTCTCATTCATCGGTAATCTTGGTCTTGGCTGGCTGTTCTTGCTGATCTTCTGGGGGTGGAGCCTGTGGCAGTGGTTCTCAAATGTCTTTCCCAGAGGCAGAATTGCCCTGCCCTTGCTAGGGGCCAGGCTGAGTAATCTGCTCAGGTTTACTCTTGGGAGCTTTTGTTCCCTGCAAGCTTTCTGCACAGCTTTGGAGGACAAGAGTGAAAATGGAGGCCTCCCAATCTGCCTGGAGGAGCTGAGAGCTCAGGGCCCCACTCCTCTGTGAGTCCCCAGAGAAAAGCAGTCAATCACTCCTATCTCCCTGGTCTCCAGCCGCACTCGGTGCTCACCAGGCCTGTTACCGACTGTTTCTATCTCTGGCACACAACCTGGTTTGGAGTCTCCAGACCCAGCAGATTACTGCGGAGAGCTCCTGCACGGCTCCCCACAGGGGAGGAAGGGGAGTCTCCCTGGATCTGCCATTTGTTGGGTCCCTGCTGGAAAAGCAGTGGCCCAACTGTGCTGCAGAGCACCGTTTATGGCAACCCCGAGCTGAGAGCCCACTCCTTGGCTCCCTCTCTGCAGCCGGCTTCCCTGCTCTGATACCTGGGAGCTCTGCCACACTCAGGCACCCCCGGTCTTTCTGTGACCTTGAGTGTCCTGAGACCACACTGTCCCAGCGAGGGTTCCACCCCCTGCTTAGCCACCTGAGCATCATCCCTCAGCGGAGTAGACTTCTAAAAATTCCGATTTTGTGCTCTGCTGCTCTATCACTTGCCGGTAGCAGCTGATGGAGGCTCCCTCCCCCCGGGGTCTATCTCCCTGAATATCGGATTCAGTTCTCTGCATGTCCTACCTTCCAGAAAGTGGTTGCTTTTCTGTTCAGAGAGTTGCTGCTATTCTTTTCTTCGATCTCCTGTTGAGTTCGTAGGTGTTCAGAATCATTTGATCCCTATCTAGATGAATTCCTGGGACCAGATGAAATTTAGGTCTCCTACTCCTCCGGCATCTTGCTCCTCCCAATTTTATTGTTTTTTAAAAGTTTTCTGTTCCATTTCTTCTTGCTTTTTTCTTTATTATTTGTCTTCTTACTGTAAGTTTAATTTGCACTTTAAAAAAAATAAGTTTTATAAACTCTTAAGGCTTATTATTGGTGATTGATTTTAAACCTTTTATTTTATAATATAAGCAAATAAAGCAACAAAATAACCTAAAAAAACTAAT
The DNA here is from genome assembly GCF_002201575.2 of Neomonachus schauinslandi. Lineage (NCBI taxonomy): Eukaryota > Metazoa > Chordata > Mammalia > Carnivora > Phocidae > Neomonachus > Neomonachus schauinslandi. The sequence continues at coordinate 45,625,736 of NC_058403.1, read as the reverse complement.
TGTGCTCATTGATTTTGATGTTATGTTTTCATTTTCACTTAGTTCAAAGTATTTTCTTTCATGTATTCTTCTTTAATATATGGGATATTTAGAACTATAATATTTGAAGATTTCCCTCTTAGTTTTCTGTTATTATTTCCTAATTCAATTCCATTTTAGCCAGAGAGTATATTATGTAGTTTTCAATCCTCTCCAATTTATTAAGACTTATTTTATGGGCCAGCATATGGTCTATCTTAGGCAATCTTTAGTATGAAATTGAAAAGAGTGTATATTCTTCAGTTATTGGATGGTATGTTCTATAAATGTCAGTTTGATCAAATCATTTGATAATGTTCAAGTCATTAGTATTTTTTGCTGATTTCTATTTACTTTTATCAGTTACTGAGAAAAAGATGTTGAAACCTCCAACTGTAATTAGATTTTGTCTACTTTTCCTTTTTTGTTCTTTCAGTTTTTGCTTCATGTAATTTGAAACTTTGTTATTAGGTGCATACATATTTAAGATTGTTATTATTTTTTAATAAATGGACCTCTTTATCATTAGGAAACATACCTCTTTATCCCTAATAATATTTCTTATTCTGAAATCTACTTTGTCTGATATTTATATAGGTACCCCAGTAGCTTTTGATTGGTGCTTTCATGGTATATTTTTCATCCTTTTACTATTAATCTATATTTTTAATATTTAATGTAGATCTGTTTTTTTTTAAATCAAGCCTTTGATAATCTTTGCCTCTTAATTAGTCTTTAGGCTATTTGCATTTAATGTAATTATTGGCACATTTGGGTTTAATTCCACCATATTGAATTTATTTTCTAATTATTTCACTTGTTATTTCTTTATTTTTCTCTTTTCTTACATTTTACAGATTAATTGAATATTTGAAGTTGAATATGCCATTTTATTTCCACTGTTGACTTATTAGCTATACCATTTTGTTCAATACATTATTTTTTCTTTAAACAATTAATTATCTTTTAAAGAAGATAATTAGAAAAAAGTGTCTTAATCATTTATTTGGATTTCTGTCACTCTGTCAAACAGTTTTGTTTGTTTTTTTTTTAAGGCATTTACCATGGTTGGACTCAGACTGCAAATTTTGCCTTTAGGATAACTGCTCAACCTTCAGTTTGATTTTTTTTTTATTCTTAGCTGAATGGCTGAAAGTTGGCTCCATGCCTTCATAGCTCATGGGTACCAGGAGATTTAGGCAGAGTGTGTACACAGAAACTGTGGCACTTCTTCTTTAGTGCGTTTTTTTTTCTGGATACTGCCTCACTTTCCAGCAGTTGTACTCTGGGTTTTCAGGCCTGAAAGACATAGTGAATTCTGTTGAGTTTTAGCCATCTACATGGTGCCAAGTGTAGCTTGCTCTCAAGCTAAAAGCTGTATAAAAAATTTACCTTCCAATTCCAGAATCTACCTGACGTTTTGTGCTATCCAATTCTTTCATATAATTTCTTTTGCATTTTGTCCAGAGCTTATGGTTATTGTTTACAGGAAAGTCAATCTAGTAGAACATGTTTGTCTATGCTACAAGGAGACCTACATCTATGTATGTCAGACCTAGTAGCCATGAAGTCCTGATGGGACCCCTATGCAGACCTTTTTTTTTAAGTCATAACTGCCTACTTTTAGGAATTTTGTCCCCAAATTTCTAGCTGCCTCAACCTCCGTAGGTTTGAGCTCTAGCTCCTCAACTCAGTGTCACCAACTGAACTTTCTTTGCATTTCCCCACCCTGTATTTATGTTTTGTAATTGACCCAAGCAGGAAGCCAGTATGAATATAAAGCTCACCTTTGTTTTTTCCCTTCTCTTAGGCATCCCAGTCCTGCATTTTCTGTTTTCCCATATCTGAAAGTGTTGTTTCATATATTTTGCCAATTGTTTACAGTAGGAGGTTAAGTTCAGTTTTTGTTATTTCATTATGTTTGGAAGAAATTTTGTGGCTTTATTTTTAAAATAGTATTTGAGATCTTTCTCACTCTCCCTGTCTCTCTCTCTCAAATAAATAAATAAAATCTTTAAAAAAGCGGGGTGGGGGGTGCCTGGGTGGCTCAGTGGGTTAAGCATCTGCCTAAGGCTCAGATCATGATCCCGGAGTCCAGAGATGGAGTCTTCCCAGCCCACCCATATCCAACTGACTCTCTGCTTAGCAGGGAGTCTGCTTCTCCCTCTGCCCCTCACCCCACTCATGCTCTCCCTCTCACTCTCTCTGTCTCTCTCTCAAATAAATAAATAAGATCTTAAAAAATAGTATTTGAGGAATACAACAGATAATTATATCCATTTATACATATTTTGAAGCACTATTCTTACTTTTTAAAAGAATACTTACTGTAGAATATTTGGAAAATATAGGAACAAGAAAATAAAATTATTCTAAAATTTAACCAACAATAGACAGTTGCTATTAACATATAGATGAATTTCCTGGAGTCATTACATTTTTTTTCAAAGACTTTTTAACATTATAAATGTGTTAGTGTAATGTGCATTTATTTTCTATTAAATAACATATATACTATAATTTTAATATATATAAATTACCTTATATATATAATTTTAAATAGTTTTTAAAGGATCATTTACAGATCCTAGATAGAAGATAATAGATTCAGGGTATAATGACAGCTAATATTTGTCCCTGGGTGGTTTATTGTTCTCTCTTCATTAAGCAAAATTACTTAGGCCATTTAGTATGACTTTTGACCATGCAAAAAATATTTACTCAAGATACTTAGCTAGGTTTTGCTCTGTGTGTCTCTATTTTATGGGGATGGATGAGGAAAGTTTCTTTTGGCAAAGTGTTTCATACAAACAGCTTAGATATTTTTTGTAACTGTTAAATAGAAAGAACAGAAATATTGTATTTTATTATTACAAAAAATAACAAGAGATTCCAGCTCAGCTCTGAGATAAACTATTTGGTATTAGGCACCTTATCTGGACCTAACAAAGTAATGGAATCCAAAGAAAAAGTTAGAAGAAAGTACTGAAGGGTGAGCTTTCCTCCTGGGCTGCAGAATTTTTTAAAATGTTTTATTTTTAAGTGATCACTACACCCAATGTGGGGTTCAAACTCACAACCCCGAGATCAAGAGTCACATACTCCACCAACTGAGCCAGCCAGACCCTTGGGCTACAGAATATATCCATCAACATAATTTATCCATCAATTATCCATCAACATAAACCAACTGGAGCTCAAAATATATTATGGGAGAGTTTTTATGTTTTCCCTTCAATTGCTGATTTATCTTTTGCCTTTTTAATTTTATTCCTTCTTTTGATACTGTATTTTTATTTTCTTTCTCTCCTCCTTCTTTTATTTCCCTTTCCCCTTCTCTTTCTTCCATCCTTCTCATCTCATTTAGTCATTTCAGATTTTTCTCTTATGACTTTCTGCATCTGCTAAAAAGAAAACATGTCTTATATTTTCAAGAAGAGACCAAAAAATGTTATAACATTTTATTTCTCTTTCAATAGTAGGTCTTTTTCAGAGGTTTATTCTTCCCTTCAGAATCAAGGTAAATTTGCCCTTTCGCTTGTATTGTTTTTCCATGAATCCCATGTTGTTATCTGTCTGTTTACTTCTTTTTGAGCAAGGAAAAATATATCCAGAACAGTATTTGCCAACAGATGAACAGGTAAGTGAATTGCATTTGGCTCTGCATTTTCTCTACTTAGGGCTTATTTGCTAGATGACATTTTAAAACAGAAATTTTTATAAGTATATACAAATATTTGCAAAAAAATATATTTGGAGTAGAATCGTAACAAATTTATTTATGGTTCTTATAATTTTGATTATATTTAAAGATCTTTTTAAAAGTACAGAAAAACAAAAAATACCATAACAGTATACTCATTAAGACTGACATTTATTAACATTCTTCCTTATTTAATCAATTTTATATGAAGTAAATAAAACATTAGAGACAAAGTTGAATATACTTTTATCCCCCATACCCATTTTCCATTCCCTTCCTCTCTCACTATACACAACCAATATTACACTTAGTAGAGATTATTCTAATCTACTTTTAAAATATTTTATACATCTACATATATACATATATATAAAAGAACATAATATTGTTTTATATGATTTTTATTAACATTATTTATTATATGCTCTATATTCTGCCAGTTGCATTTTCCTTTCAAGTTTATGGTTTGATATCTAGCCATGTTGATTTTGAGATCTGTTTAATTTTTTTTACCTGCTTTATATTTTGATTCTTTTGTGTATATCTATCAAGTCCCTGATTGCTTTTGGTTTTTAAAATATTACAACAATCCTGTAATAAACATTATTTGTTTTCTTGTGTACATGTGCAAGAATCTTTTTAGGCTATATATTTGGGAGTGGAATTTTTTGGTTAATAGGATATGCACATTTAATACTACAAAATATTATCAAGGGTTTTCATCACATTTTTGAACAACTTTTTACAATTATCAGGGCACAAAAATTTCTATTCTAAATTTTTGCCAACAGCTGATAGGAGCAAATATTTAATTTTTACTAATACAATGAGTAAAAAAGAAATGCCTTCTTAGAATAATTTTACCTCCACATGCCTTTATATTTAGTACACTCATGTATCCCGAGCACCTAAAATAGTGCCTGGCTCATGGTAGAGGCTCAATAAGTATTTTGTTGAATTTCAAATACATTTCCTAGTGAGACTGAGCATCTTCTCACATATTTATTGGCCATTCAGATTTCTTTTTCTGTATATTGCCTAGCTTATTTCCTTTGTGCATTGTTCTATTGGATAGTATGGTTTTTTTTTCTTACTGATTTTAGAAAGTTCTTCATATATTCCAGCTACATTTCTGTTCTATATTTTTTCAGGCATCTTTATGCTATTGTCCTCTATATTTTTTATTTACTATATTTTATTTTTAGGACAGTTTTAGGTTTATAGAAAAATGAATGGAAAGTACAGAGAGTTTCCATATACCTCCTTCCCCTCCCTCATGAACAAGTTTACCCCATCATTAACATCTTGTATTAATGTACATTTGTTGTGACTGATGAGCCAATATAGATATATATATATTTTTTTAAGATTTTATTTATTTATTTGAGAGAGAGAGAGCATGAGAGAGAGAGAACACCTGAGAGGGGATAGGGTCAGAGGACGAAGCAGACTCCCTGCCGAGCAGGAAGCCCGATGCGGGACTCGATCCAGGGACTCCAGGATCATGACCTGAGCCGAAGGCAGTCGCTTGACCAACTGAGCCACCCAGGCGCCCTAGATATATTATTATTAACAGAAGTCTATAGTTTACATTAGAGTTCACTCTTTGTGTTATACATTCTATTGGTCTTGATAAATGTATTATGACAGTATCTGCCATTACAATATCATGCAGAATAGTTTCACTACCCTAAAATTCACTTCCTCCCCATCTACCACTTCTGAATCCCTGGCAACCACTGATCTTGTTATGATCTCCATAATTTTACTTTTTCTAGAATGTCATATAGTTGAAATCACACAATTTGTAGCCTTTTCAGATTGGTTTTTCTCAGCAATATATAAGTTCCTCTATGTCTTTTTATGGTTTGATAGCTCATTTCTTTTATTACTGAATTATATTCCATTGTGTAGATGCACCAGTTTTTTTATCCATTCATCTATTCAAGGACATCTTGATTGCTTTCAAGTTTTGGCAATTATAAATAAATATTTATTTGGCAATTGTGAACAAAACATGCATGTGCAGGCTTTTGTGTGAACATAAGTTTTCAACTAATTTGGATAAATACCAGGGAATGATTGCTGGATCATTAGGTGAGAATACGTTTAGTTTTGTAAGAAACTGAAAATGGTCTTCCAAAAAGTTGTACCATTCCTTATCTTTTAATTTTAACATATAGAAGTTTTAAATTTTGATTTAGTCAAATGTAACACTTTTATGATTTGTAACTTTTGCTTCTTATTTTTTTTAACTTTTGTTTTAAAAAAATACCATAAAATCATAAAATATTCTGTAAAATCTCTGTGACAGTTTGAAATTTTATTTTTGTATTAATTTCTTGAACCTGGCATTCTTGGCCTTCCACATTCTGTCCCAAATCTAATTTTGCCTCTTATCTTCAACATAACTACTATTCGGGCTAGATCAGTCTGCCTGTTGACTCCAAAATGAGTCATCAGCAGCCCCACTTCCATGCCTTTGATCATGTTGGTTCCTCTGCCTAAAGATTTCATCTCCCTCTTTGTCTAAGTTTAAGTTCTACTCTTTCTTCAAACTTTAGCTAAGTTCAGGGCGCCTGGGTGGCTCAGTTGGTTAAGCGACTGCCTTCGGCTCAGGTCATGATCCTGGAGTCCCGGGATCGAGTCCCGCATCGGGCTCCCTGCTCGGCAGGGAGCCTGCCTCTCCCTCTGACCCTTCCCCCTCTCATGTGCTCTCTGTCTCTCTCATTCTCTCTGTCTCAGATAAATAAATAAAATCTTTAAAAAAAAAAAAAAACTTTAGCTAAGTTCAGCTTCCCCATTGTGGCTTCCTCTGACCTTTATTCATTTGCTTTTAAGACCCTTCTGTCATTTTTCAGATCCAGGATGTAATATTAACACTTTGGTCAATAATTAATGAGTATTTTGTTAGCAGCCTAAATATAAGAAAGGACTGGTCATAGAAGAAAATACCACATCTTAGGGATTTTCTAGATGGTATTTCATTTATTTATATATTGTGGGAACTCTTAATTTTTCACACATCTCCTAATTTATTCCTCTGCTGTAAATCATGGGGTGTTCTATTTGTCTTGGAAAAGCAAAATCCATATTTTATTTCTTATTAAAAATTTATGCTTGGTTTAGACATTTATAAGATGAAATGATAATGTTTTGTGGTTACAGAATATCTTCCATTTAATATACATCACTACGCAGTGTTCAGTGGATAGTAGATTCAAATATCAATATATATTATTCTTTCCCACATCAGTGGCATTTCACACATAGTGTGAGAATCTGCAGCCCAGATAAGCCACAAAAAGGCAACGGCCAACATTCCCGTTCTAGAGAAGCTTGAATTCTTGGCCTGGGTGTAGCTTATGATTTTCAGTTTAGATCTGATCTTTTTACATATGCCAACTAATTTCCTAACCAAGGGCCATTAGTCAGACTTTCCCCATCACGATCTCCCTACACCCAGACTCTGCCTTCTACATCAGTGACTGAAGAGATGCAGAGCTACGTTATCCTTCTGCTTCATATTCTCAATACCCCAAGCCCACCTGGAAATATGCTACTGATCTTTACAAAACTAGATCAAGCATAGCTACCTCAGTGTAATTTTCTGATTCTGTATAATCACTGAACTTAATACATGCTTCAATTAGTGTATTTGTGCTGTATTTACTTTTATGTCTGTCTCTTCAATTAGATATCCATTTAAGAGCAATATTTATAATATATAACTTTGTATCTTCTGCATTAACATGAACTCATGAGCCATTCTGTGTATGATTATTCAGTGAATAAGTAATTCATAGTTATTTATTCTCAGGATGTTAGGTACAAAAAAAATAGAAGAGGTTGATTCAGTGTGAGTAATCCAAGCTAAAATACCTTTTTCTCTCAGTTTATGTTGTCTGTCATCATCCTTTTACATGTGTACACCCCAAATGCAAGCCTGTCTATAGTCTCCATAGGATCTGATGTCTGTAAAAGAAGAGAACCCACCATATGCTTTCCAGGAACATTCCCTAGAGAATTTTGGGTGCTTTTGCTGCAAATCCTGTATACTTTGGGTATGCCAGTGGCCTGGCCTTTATCTTCCTTATCAGTTGAAACCACATACTTTAACTCACAATTCAGTGAAAAGATAATTTCCCACTCAAACTGGGATGTAAGCCTAGTACCAGTAGGGAATCTAGAGTGAAGGGAGAATTTCTGCTCTCTCCTAAAATCACAGGAAGGTGAAGTCGACTCAATGAACCTATTGAATTTTAGAGGTAGAACATTGCATGATAAAGGGAAGATGTCATTCCTACCTAACCTGACCCCACATCTTCTGACATTTCCCATCACTTTATAAGATAGTGGTTGTAAAGTTAATATGCTAGAGATGCCTTAGTTTATTCCTAGGCATTCCTATAAGTATTTGAAATTGCATTGACTATTTTCATTCACTTGAATTAAAATAAATAAATAAATAAATGCTGCTAAAACAAGAGCATACATAAAACTAGTATTGAAAGAGCCCACTTTAATTATAGAATATCCTAGTTGAGAGTGGTTTCAGAAATCATATTCTTAAAAAAAAAAAGAAGAAATCATATTCTTTAAAGCCTCTTTTGACATATAAGGAAAAGCAGCAGGCCTGAAAAGATGTTATGACTTTCCTCAAGGTCACCTAGCCATAGTTTAATTCCTGGACTTCAACCAGCTCTTTGGAGCTTCAGACAGTGTTCTCTATTTTAAAAGGTGATGAAATTTAGGGTGAGATTGAAATGAATACCAATAATTTAGTGTAATAGAAGATTATTAAAAATAATTTTGGGCTGCAAATTAGAAATGATAGACATTCTCTTCAAAGAATATGTGTATAAATAAAGTTGACTAAAGTTAGAAATGATACTGGTGTGTAGCCAAAGGAAAATTACTATCAAGTGTACAGTGGTGTAAGTGAAATAAATGAATACAGTTAAGATGTCTAGATCTTCAAATGGCTCAGTGCCTGTTATAATTTTTAAAATCCTTTTTATTAACTCATTAATTGTTGAGTAATACACAAAGAGAAATGGCCAAGATTAAAAATAGATGAAAGTAACCTTCTCATGAAGATATTAATTTTTCCCAGGAAATAACCATTCTTGCTAGCACACAGAAATTCTTCACATGTGTAAATCATGTGGAATTTCTCTACCCTAGGGTCTTAAAATCCTAGACTACATGGATGATTATAATTTAGGGCCATTAGGTTTTATTTCCTTGTCTTTTATAGAATTTTATCCTAAAATTTCCAACCAAGTCAGATAGTAATATATGTCTTAGCAATTGTCTTATAACCAAGGAGAGTACTCTGTTGATTCTGTTCCTCATAGCTGAATTTACCACATAAAAAGTGACCAAAGGAAATAGTTCATGTCTGAAAAGTGTATACAAAAATATTAAATGTATTGATTCCTTCTAAAAGTACGTGTAAACTAGACATCGGTTAAAATTATCAGTGGGAATTTTTTTATGCTGGTCCAGTCTGAGAAAAAATTGATGACCAGAAATCTTTTGTCTGCCTTCTTATACCCTTCTCAAACACATCATGCTACCCTCAGGATTTCTAGAATCTTGAATTACAGAATCTTACTGGAGCCTCACTTCCTGCACTAATCCTCTTAGGCCTTCCACATTCCACATTAAACTGCACTTCCTTATATCTCATCTACTCAAAGCTCTGATGGTAAAATAAAAATTAGTCTTGAATTAATGTATTATCTTTTCATGTAATTCTTATGTAAGTGTGCACTTAAACAAAGTTTTCATGGAGGTAAATTTCCTTAATCCAAAGCAGTATAGTCAATGGCATCGATATGTGACAAACTAGAGGGCCTGTGATATATTTGGGATATCAGTTGCTCTTACATCAGACTCCATAGGGAAATCCCTACCTGAAAGTTTTCATGTTGTGTTAGTTAACTTCTGTAGAGAAACAAACCAATAGAAAAATATATTTATAGCAGCATTTATTATAAGGATTGGTTCGTGTAATTATGGAGGCTGAGAAGTCCCAAGATCCGCAGACAGCAAGCTGAAGACCCAGTTATATTACTGATATATAGCCACATATCACAGCCAGAAGGTTCTCTTCAAAATATTTATCTGACTGTGTAATTCATTAAGGAAGTTCTTCCAGAAGTTGATGAGGGAGTCAAGCCTAGTCCCAATCTCAGGCTTTCTCCAGGGTAGACTAAAGCAAAAATTACATCCCAGAGCTGATCCCCACAGCTCTGAGCTGTCCTAGTAGCTGATATCTCCCAGGCACTCCCCTCTCTCTGCACCTGAGGGCAGAGCAGATTCAGTCACCCAAGAGTAGGTCCCTGAAGCATGGTGCTGGAGTAAGCCATTCGGAAAACAGTACAGAGGAGCTGGGGATGGATGTACAGAAAGAAACTGTAAGAGGACTCCGAGGTGATCTAGGTAGATAAATGACAGTGTTTCCATCATGTTTCATTTTAGTTTCAAATGATATATGGCCCCAAATGCCAGTGTGCTAGGGTTAAGAAACCCTGTGGATGACATGATAGATCAATTAATGAAATGATTAGGCACTCAAAACCTTATAACAAAAAACAATTCCTATATTTCATTTTATAAGAAAAACATTTTTCCAATATATCAGATAGACTCTATGAATAATTAATTTGTTTATTCTTGAAATAGATATCAATTGGTCCTGAGCTATAAGAAAATTCTATGTTGGTACGTTTTTTGTTTTTTGTTTTGAAACTATCTGACAGTTGAAAAAACTTGGGAGGTAGGGGAAATGGCCTTCCATTCAGTTCTACATTTTTCAGGAACAAAGCAATGAGAGTAAAATTGACATCTTCTGACTGTTTAACAGCCAACATTGCCACCTGCTACCTTGAGGCAACAAGCAGGCTGTTGGCACCCTTGTGCTTGAGGAGAAAACCAAGGGATGCATGAATAGCCAGTCCCCCAAAATCAAACAGGGCACACAGCAGTGGCTGGCACAAGATGAAGTGCTTGCTAAGGAAATAGAATGGTGAGTTGAAGCTCCCAGACCATTGATCAAACTTGTTTTTAGCCAACAATCAGTGTTTTGCTTTTGGCTGCTAGAATCTCACTACCCTTCCTGATTCAAAAGGAAGCCAAGGACCCTTCATCTGTTTATACAGACCATGTGTAACTACAAACAGAACTGTATAAAGTTGTTCCTTTGGAGCCCAGGCATCCATGTACTTCCTCTGTACATAAGCCAGAAAATGAATGTGTTCTCTGTTTTTTATTGCCCTGTGGGATCTTGCTACAGATTTACTAGTGGTATGACTTAACTTATATTTCCAACCTGCAAATGGAAGGAAGTTTAAAACCAGTAGTTCTTTTTATTGCTAATAGGACCTGGGACTTTTTTGACCCCATTTATGAATGTTGAAATATCTCTCCATGGACTCATCAATTTCCCTTTATAGACTTAACTGAAAAGTTGATTAACCCATAGAGTAAGTAGCCACACCTAGTAAGGTGCACCTTAGTAGATGTGGGAAAACGGCATTCATAGTGTTAAATAGAAACAAACTAATATCAGTAAGGAAAAGTATGTCTCCATTATAACTCTTTACATGAAAGTCTCAAGATAAAGGCTATGTATTCAGAAGAGTTTGAAAACACCTACTAATATACAAGGTCTTGCACCATTTTCAAAATGCCATTTGGCCCTTTTAGATGATTGATCTTTCCTTCTGTGCCGAATCTTCAGGTTTACCTACTTCTCTTATTGCATTATCATACTGTTTTATTATTACTATTATTAATCAAAATGTCTTTTCTAGATGTTTGGGTTTTGAAGGCAGTGACTTCTGTCTTACTCATTTACTTAGCTTTAGCCCCTAATGCAGTGCACATATAAGTGCTCAGTAAACATATATTAGATGAGAGAATTAATGAATGGAAAACATAAAGCCAAAGATAGGAAGAAATGAATCCTCAAGCTCCTTTATTGCCTGGGGTAACAGAATTCTGAGATGACCCCCAATGCCTCACTCTTATGTAATCTCTACCCCTTTAGTGTGGATGAATCTATGATGAGATATCATTCCTGTGATTATGTTACATTATATAGCAAAAGGGATTTCTGAAGATGTAATTAAGATCATTAAGTTTAATTACAGTTTTAAATACTGCAGATTTTGCTTTTAGTGACTAAAAATTTTACAGATATACTTAAGGTTACTGAGCAGCTGATTTGGGATTAATAAAGAGATGATCTGGATGGGCCGGACCTAATCACATAAGCCTGTAAATTTGAATTTAGAGGTCAGAGATAGAAGTCAGAAGCTGGAAGCAGCAGAGACCTTATTTTTCTGACCTTGAATGTGCAAGGGCCATGTGTCAGGGAATGGTAAACATCTTCTAATCTTACAATTGCAAGAAACTGAATTCTGCATGAAGGCTGGATATTTACATGTTTTATTCATTGATAGAACCTCAGGGCCAAGAATAGTGCCTGGCACATGGTAGACTTTTCATAAATATTTATTGAATGAATCATGTGTTTTTAGTTGGGTGGAATTGCTTGTTATATTCTGTTGCTGTACTGATTGCAGTTGTGGGGGTAGGGAAAGTATAAAGTAGAATTGTTTTCCTTGAGGAATTTACATTGTTACTTTTCTTATAAAATAGAGATTAATGCATAGAAAAGGACAATCTGAACAAGCCTTCCTTCCTTCCCCTGGTAGACTATTGAGTGCTATAGAGGGAATATCATAAGCATTAGAGTCAGACAAATTTGAGTTTGCATCCAGATGCAGTGACTTACTGACTGTCATTCCATTGACAACCTCCATTCCTCATCTGTTGATGGGGATTAATAATATACACCTTGTAGACTTGTTGCAAAAACTAAAAGCAATATAGAAACATGTGGAGGCATTCATTAAATAGTAACATCATTTTTGGACTGACTTAATGACTTCTGGTACTTTATTCTTCATATTTCTTACCCCCTTAACTAAAATAAATCTTTAATGTAGATAGGCATTGATCAATTCCTCTTGGAAATATTTATGTGTATTATTTTAGACCTATATTTAAAATATATTCTTTATAATAGGTACTCATAAAAGTTAATTTAGAGTTCAATCAATATTGAACACAGATCTTAATAGATAATAATAGATACAGTGTGGAATTGGATTAGGGATGTGAAAATATGCATTCCAGGTTCAGCAGCATGACCTTAGGCAAATGATGCCACATCCCTCTGCAGAAAGCTCAAAGGGCTCTCAAAGGCCTTAGAATGAAATCAAAATTCCTACCATAAGTCAAAAAGGGCTCCTGCCCTTGGCCCTGATCTCCAGAAGATTTCACTCTGGCCTGACTTTGTGCCCTTTCCCATGGGGCAATTAGTTTGTGGGCCTAAATGGATGTGCCCACCTGGAGCCTGAGATCACATCCAAGAGAGCTAGAACCCAGATCTTGGTGTCCCTGATTCAAATGGACTTGAGTCCATTCCCAAGAACTACATTGTCTTTTACCTTGGGTTGGTCTTATATGAGACCGCTTCCAACTCCACAGAAGGCGCTTCCCAAACACTTTCCTTTCTCTGAGTTTGCTCATGTTTTCTCAGCTAGAACACCTTTCCAACTTCCGCATTTCTTGATTTGCCAATCAGAATGAATGCTTGTTTCTCGATACATATGTTGTGTCCCTGCATTTTATGTTGGTTGTTCATCAGTCTTCTACACTAAATTAGAAGCTGATGGCAAGCAAGCCCTTCTTGTTCATGTTGGTGTTCTCTACAGTACATATTTCAGGGCCTTGTACCCAGGAAATGTCTGGAAAATCAAAGAATGAAAATTTTCTGAGCCTTGGTTTCTCATCTCTAAAAAGCAGAGTCCTACAAAGATTATCTCTAAGGTTTGTTCCAGGTCTGCCATTTTACAGTGCTGTATATAAAAATCTTATAAGATTTCAGTGAACAGAAAAACAATGCATAATATAATAGACTCCTAGAAATCACTTAGACTAGGAAGGTAGGAGTCAGTGTAGGAATTCTTCCTACGACATCCTGGAAAGATAATTATTCAGCCTAACTTGAAGACCTTTAGCAATAAGGAGCTCACCATCTTGTAAGTCAGCATTTTACTTTGTTTTCCTTGAAATGTAAATGATCAAAGAATGTTTTTCCTTATATGGAACTCAATGCAAATATTCTTCTATCTAAACAAAACATTTCCAGTTTTGTGTTCCTATTGTGACATGGCATCCAGACACCTTCTCTTTCTTGTGGTTCTGTGCTGAGCACATTCCAATCTCTAATTCCACCTTCCAAATGTGTGACTAGTATGAAGACCAGTTAGGAATGCCTGTCTAGCTGCTTTTTCATCTGTAAAAACATCCCAGTTTAACAGTTTTGCTATGTTGTTTTTGTTTGTAAGAGTCACACACTATTGGCTCATATTGAGTTTATAGTCGAGCAAACCCTCTAGATTTTGTTCATAGAAATTTCTGTTATGGCAGGTGTCTCTTATCCTGTGAGATAATCTTGGAAACCAATAATATCTTGTTAGGTTCAGCTCAATATTTCAACCTGTCATAATATTTTTAAAATTTAATTCAGACATCCATCATATTAACCATCTCTTCCAGCTTTGTGTTGGCTGCAGATGTGATAAAAAGGCCCTCTTGTCTTCATTTAAATTACTAGTAAAAGTGTTGAACACAAGAGATCTAAGTACAAAACTTTGTAGTATGCCATTATTAGAACACTGTTTTCCAAATTATATACTTCAAGATGCTAGTTCCATGAGATGTTAAAAGGGAAAAAAAAGGAAAAATTTTCCATGATCAGATAAGTTTGAGAGATACCACATACCATATGCCCTTCTTGGGAAGTCTCAGTATATATTGCACATTATAAACTGACGAGTCTTGTAGTAATAATGTCTTGTTTGAATTCAATTAACCCAACATTTCCCAAGCTTATTGTATAAGGAAATCTGGCTGGTAGTTGGTGTTTTAGTTGGTTTTAACATCCTGCCATGTTCCTGGTTCATGGAATACACTTTAAGATATACTCTCTTACACCCCCAATAACATGGTTTAGATTTTTACCATGAAGGACCCAAATTAATAAGTATGTATTTTTGAAGATTCATTTTACCCCTTGTGAGCTTTAAGGTGAGGCATCCCACCCCCTTTACTGTTCACTATGATTCCTTAAAGATTGTGTGAAAACAAATTGTTTTATTATTCTGGGTTATATTGCTCTCCCCATTAATGTATTTGTCTTCATGTATCTTGTGCTTTATTTCCTTTTCTCCACTTTTCTTCTTTTTTCAGTTCAAAAATAATTTTTCTTTATACGAGAGTTAAAAAAAAAAACAATAATCAAGAGTTTAGTCTTGTGCTAACATTACTCTGTCTCACCCAAGTGGATTTGGCTCTTCATGTTCTTCTCATTCTGTGTTTTAACTCTAGATTCTATTTTTTTGTACTCCATAGTCCCATTTGGACTTTGACTAGGATTCTTATGGGTTTATGGCACTCTTGTTTTCATTTTGTTTATACACTGTTTATTCTGTCTTTTGTGCACATCTTTTTAAAAATATGATCTCATCCAGACAGTACCTAGGGCTCTATTTTTTTTGCTTTAAAAAATATAATCAATGCCCGTATTATCAAAATGCCATTGTTATTCTTTCATTTCTCTGAAGCAATCTTCCCTTTCGGAATCTCTGGACATGTGGTCATACTGAATTTGTCTTATACTTTTTGAAATGTACTTTCCTGAAGCCCTGGATTGATGTCTGGCTGTCCCCCAGAATTCCTTTCCACAGCTTTATTTTTAATTCCAAGAACATTGTTCACATTCTCCAAAGTTACTATCACTCCCATTGACTCAATCAGGATTTTTATTGTTGTTGTTACAAAGAATTAAGTTCAAAGTAGCAGTTCCTCTTATTTCTGGACTAACTGAGACCTGAAATTATTGACAAAGCAATATTGAGTTAGGTAATACCGATTTCTTTATTAAATATATGAGTGCCTACTATGTGCCAAGCAAAGTTCTTGCTGGAGGAAATACAGCAGAGAACCAGACAGAGGATGCAGGGGATGTAGTAAACAAAAAAATATCAAATAATCTCAGCTAATCATAGGTAAAATACAATAACATAATAGGAAGCTATGGGTCAGGAGTGTACTAATTTAACTTAGATGCTCAGGAAAGGCCTCACTACAGAAGTAACATTTGAACTGAGATCTGAATGGAAGTAACATTTGAACTGAGATCTGAATGTTGAGAGAGAGCGTATAAAATATCTCTGGGTAGAATATCCCACACTGAGGAACAGCAAGTATACTAGTCCTACAGTGGAGATATTCTTGGCCTATTCTAGAAAAAGGAAGGCAAAGGGACTGAGCATATGGAGTAGGGGATAGAGTGGTAGGAAACAAGGTACAAAAAATCAACAGAAGATGGAGAGACAAGAGCACGTCAGATGATGTCCCCTGATAGACAAGCTAAGTCATGTAGGAATGACTCTGTGAGGTTTCAGTCAGGATGGCAACATGATCTGGTTCATATTTAAAAAAAAAAAAACCTCACTCCAGCATGAAGAACAAGTGTGGGCATGACTGAACAAAATGGAAGTAGAGAAAACCAAGAAAACTATTGGAGACTTCAAGAATAGGAAGCTGAGGCCCTTCTCACTGCCAGAGCTCAACCCTGTCATTTTTGTGATCTTAGATATGAATATAATTTTTTTCTCCCCTGATTGACTGGAGAGTATTTAGCATGCTTTCCAAACTAAATTATTATTTCATCTCTCTCTCTCTTTTTTTGCCCATTAGTATGCTCTTCTTTCAGCTGTGTCAAGGCTTTTCACATAGTCCATGTTTCCTTGACATATGATATTACCCCATTACCCCCTCTCTCAGAATTATTTTTTCTTTTAACTAGACTAATAGTCTAGATGTTCCATCTGTGTAAAAAAATGTTATAAATTATGCCACTGGAGTTATTCCATGCAGAGGCCCTGAACATTGGCTAAAATACATCTAAACTATTAGTCATGTACCATGTTCTATTCATATTTTATACTTTGGAGGGATTCTCTTGAGTTTCCCAAAATTATTAAAATGTTCCCATTTTAATAGCTATGTTTTGGATATGAGAAAGGAAAGAAACTAACTGTTATTGAAAGAAGTCTGGGGAACAAATAATGTATCTGGGTTCATTATTTAAAATAGCTAACCGGCTTGCTACGGCAAAACACTTCTAGTGAATTATACAACTTCAATAAAGAAAATGTAGTCCCTAGGCAAAAACACTTGCTTCAGATTAGGCACTGCTTTGAATTAGCCAAAGCTATTCAGGTTTTCTATGGACACATCAGGACCATTTAAGGACCAAACATATTTCCAGACTCATGCTCTCTTTGCTCCATGTTCCATGGTCCATAGGATAATACTGAATTTTAACAAAGATTACAGTCCCTTATGCTTATTTGACTCTAGAGACCAGCCAGAACACAAGCAGGGGCCATGTTCATTTGCTTTTCTCTGCTGTGTCTGGCTCCAGGATCACAGTATCAGTGAGTCTTGCCTGCAACCAATTGCTTTAATTTCTCACCAGAGATTATTCCTGTTATTGCTAGATGAAGGCAGTGGTAATTTTCCAAACTGCCTGGGACGGTTTTACTGGATGGAATTTCACAGCTATAATGGGGAAGAGAAGAAAGCATTCTCTGCTGTTGCCAATAACATTAAAAAAAAAAAAAAACTTTACATGTCAATAAAATAAGCAATCCTAAGATAGTCCTCTCAATGGTGTATCAATAAAAGAATTAATAGCACTGTATCACCACAGACATTTTTTTTAATGTGCAAAACAGGGATTATGAAGTCCTAGGATTTGAACCCAAGTTTTCTGTTACTTACATCAATCCAGTAACAGTATAGCTCAAGAAATAAGAATATTAATATACTATTACAGTTTCTTTCTGGGTGTTCTTTGGTATTTCCTGACTCATCTACAACACAACAATAATAGCATTAAGAGTTAGGTTCCATCTCAAGTTCTGTTACCAGAAAGCTGTGAGAGCTTGGGCAGGTCGCATTATCTTTTGGGGACTCAGTTTCCTTACTTAGAAGGAAATACTGCCACTTGTGACAACATGGATGGACCTTGAGGGTATTATGCTAAGTGAAATGTCAGACAGAGAAAGACAAGTACTGTATGATCTCACTTATATGTGATTGCCTGGGACTAGGTATGGGGGAAATGAGGAGATATTGGTCAAAGGGTACAGTCTTTCAGCTAAAAGATGAATAAGTTCTGGGGATCTAATGTACAGCAAGGTAACAATACAGTATTGTATATTTGAAAGTTGCTGAGAGAGTAGATCTTAAGTATTCTTATCATACACACACAAAAGAATAACCATGTGAGGTGATGGATGTGTTAATTAACCTATTGTGACAACCATTTTACAATATACGTATATCAAATCACCAGGTTGTATAACCTTAAATTTACACAATATTATTAGTCAATCATATTTCAATAAAGCTAGAAAGAATTAAAAATAAATTAACATAAAGATGTTGCACTAGAAAATAAGCCAAGGGGCGACTGGGTGGCTCAGTAGGTTAAGCATCTGCCTTCCTATCAGCTCATGCTGGGATCAAGCCCTGCTTAGCGGGGAGTCTGCCTCTCCCTCTCCCTCTACCCCTTCCCCCACTCATGGGCATGCGTGTGCGTTCTCTCTCTCTCTCTCAAATAAATAAATAAAATCTTTATAAAAAAATAGAAAATAAGCCCAAATATCACTTTCATTCTGAAGTTACATTTCCTTTTATCAAATGATTTTTCATTAAGACAAAAATATATTAAAAGCAGTTTTGGGTATTTTTTTTTCCTTTTTTTTTTTTTTCCCCTGGCACAACGGAACATGAAATGAAAACCTTGGATTCTACTGAGCTCCTTTATTTAAAATTAGAATTTTGTCTCTCCTTCCATGTTTAGCTCTATTTCCTTATCTGACCAAAGTACTCATTGCTCTCCAGCATTCCAGCATGTCATACATCAAAAGGCTTAGTGGGTGTGTGGGGAGAGATTATGAACATCTGGACGAAGGAGCAAAGAATAGATGATTACTTATAGCTCATGCAGGAAAAGTTAGATTTAAATATTCCTCTGTGTCCAGCCTTTCAGCTGTCATGAAATAACTCTAAACTAAAAGAAAGAAAGGATGTTGCTTTTGAGTTTATATTTAGGAAATGAAGTATAAATTGACACTTTGGGTCTACAGATTTTCCATTATATAATCATTTCATATTGAGAAGGAGGTCAGCTTCTGAGAGTGGAACTATAAAATTTATCAATGAGAAGGAAAGAACAAACAAATGGTAGACAAAAACTTTGTTCACACTTAAGAGTTTGCTAGATTAGCAGTCTATTTATAGCATCCAACTTTAATCAGTCAAGTCACGTTTGCCATGTACTTACCTGATCATTTACATTTCTATGTGACATAGCTTTTATTAAACTCACATTATATGTAGGAAGTCATGATTTTTCCCCTCACTTCTTAGCTGGAAAATAATGCTTCATTTAAAAGGTGAAGTGTACATAAAATTATTTATGAGTGATGGGGATGGTTGAGAAACAGATTACTTGGGTATGGTATTAGTAGATCTGTCCATAAAATGGCACTTACAGTTTTTCATACATTTTAATGAATTTTTTTTAAAGATTTTATTTATTTGACAGAGAGAGATATAGCAAGAGAGGGAACACAAGCAGGGCGAGTGGGAGAGGGAGAAGCAGGCTCTCTGCGGTGCAGGGAGCCCGATGTGGGGCTCGATCCCAGGACTCTGGGATCATGACCTGAGCCGAAGGCAGATGCTTAACGACTGAGCCACCCAGGTGCCGTGCCCCTATTTTAATGAATTTTAAACTGTAATAGGACAAATAGAAGCAGGACTGATGCTTCAAAGTTTATGTTGGTAATTTCCTATACTATCATGCTATCTTTTATATGTGAGTATAGTTGTGTGTGTGTGTGTGTGTGTGTGTGTGTGTACATATATAGCTGGAAGATAGGTAGAATCATTGAGATATTAGGTTGGGATGTATACAGTTGATTCTCATTATTCATCATAGTTATGTTCTATAAAGTAGCCACAGATCCTGACTTTGTGATTACTGAACCATTGTTCCCAGGGGAAATACAATATGAGGTTCCTGCAATCTTCTGGTTATAACATTTTCATCAACCAGTCAATACATAATCTTGTTTAATAGGTGTTTCTGTTTAAAAACATCTTATTTATTATGTATTGCTGTTTCATTAGCATTGAATTCAAGCCAATTGTATTACCAGTTTTGCCTGGACAGAGATTACCTAACAACATATTTTCCTCATAAGGCATATCACAGTCTTCTTGCACTTTGGGACACTTCAACATGACGCTCAGAGGTCATTTTAAACAACAAATCACCAACAAAAAGCATAAAATTATAAGAAATGTGGCACTGAATAGACCACAAAAAAGACACTTGTTTATAGTAGGAGAACTGAAACAAGAAGGCAGCGTTGCCTTGTTCAATCTCAGCTGGGAATGCATATCACATGCATGTCCACCAATGACTGTTACAGTGCTATGACTGTTGGTTTAGGGTTTACAAATAAATTTTAGTGAGAAAGCAGATCTGCAAATGCAGAATCTGTGAATAGTGAGGATTGTATATGCATGCATCTCTATATATGGCAGAATCACTGAGATGTTAGGTAGGAACATCTCAGAGCCTATTTGGGTGTAGGGAGCATAAAGGACACAAACCCACCTTGTGACATTACTCCCTCGATCTTAATCAAGCAACACTGATGCCCTTTGAATATGTGCTTATTCCAGTTATCTTTTGATGCCTAACAAATCAGCCAAAACTTAATAGCTCAGATAACATCAAAAATTTATTTTGCTCACAAATGTAGAATTTTGCAAGGTTTGATGGGAACGACTCATCTTTGTTCCACAAGGCATCTGCTGGAACCTGGAAGATCCACTGGTAAGATGACTCCTTATGACCAGTAGGTTGGCACTGGCTTTCACTTGGAACTTCATAGAGTTGCGGGCCAGAGCCCTTGGTTTATCTTCCTGTGGGCTCTTCCACGAGTGGATTGGGCTTCCTCACTGCATGTACACTAAGACACAGGAAATGGAAGTTACCAATTTTTTGTGGCCTGGAGCTGGATATTTGCATACTATGAGTTCTGACATATATATTCTATTGCTCAAGTGGTCACAGAGCCCTGATTTAAAGGTAAGGGACATAGGCCCCTTGATGAGAGAGTGTCAAGAAAATTTTGGGAACATGTTTTAAAACCACCACAATGCCATTGATATTACCATTAAACCTAAACAACATGCCATTCTACCCTACTGACTATGATAATATTAATTCCTTATGACTATCTGAGTATTATCTTTCCCTTAATTATTTTCCTAGATCTGCTTACTATTATAATTTATATAGCACATACCCAAATGCCAAGTTGACTGGAAATAAGCCTTGTAACAAGCTACCCCATCTCTCAAAAGTCATGGTGCATTTGGAAATACCTCCAGCTTGGCTAGAGACAGAGATATTAGACTCTAATTCAATGCAGATATGCTGCTTTTCTACAGAAATGTTGAGAGGGAAATAACTATGTTCTACCCTTTCACTACAGGACATATGAATTTAATGAAGGTTGTCTACATGCTCAAGTTCCAGATGAGTTGCATAACCACAACCTATCCACTTTAAAAAATTAGTCTTTGATATAAAGTTCCAGGCTACTCTAGAGTAATGGGGAGAAATAGGAGGTTGATAAAAACTCCAGTTAGAAAAAGCTTTGAGGTTTGAGAGAAATTAACTCAGAATAAGAAGTTCAAGATTGGAGAGTATTAGTGGATAAAAAAATTACAGAAGGAAAGAGAATCGGAAACAGAGCAAGAGCTGATGAGACCTTAGAAAAGTGAAACAAGCAGAGAGAGAAACAAACATTGATTGAAAACTTTAAAAAAGCTTTAAAAATATTATTTAATTCTTGAAGATAATCTCACTATGTATTACTACAACTTTTCTTATGGATGGGCACACTGACGTGAAGTTAAATAATGTACTGAAGATTATTTAAATTAACAAGTGTTAGAATCCCAAGCTTAAGAAGGTGCAGATGAGAAAAGTCCATGAATATGTGAGGCTTGGTCTCTTCCTTGGAAGAGAAATCTCTTGTTTGGTTTTATGTAGTAGGGAAATAATACACACAGGTATTGAGTAGGAGAGATCTATTTAGGATTAGCTTGGAGATTTGACCCTTCATTGTGGTCTTTAATTAATGAGGCACACTTTTGATCAGGGGAATATTTTGTTGGTTTAATTTCATTTAGAAAACATTAAGTTCCAATATACCTAAAAAGCATTCTTAAATAAGCTAATGTATGCACCAAAAATTTGGAAATGATGGATTGTCATTTATTATATTACTTTTTCAACTCCTCCTATGTTAAACTGTTAGTACTCATGGTAGATGTTTGCCCAAGGCATTCTGTGACCCACAAGAGGAAAAGAGAAAGAGAAATAGATGCAAAGTAGGAATTAGTCTCAAGTTACTTACCCTCAGTTAGATGAACAATAGGTCCCTACTTTTCTAATGTCCATCGTGGTAACTGCTGTGAAAGTGTTCGAAGTTGACAGAGGTAAACTGGTGGTAAAAACAAAATTTTAAGGAGAGCTCTAGAGATATAGTCACTGGCTGACAAAGATTTGGATTTAAAGAAGAGTGAAAGGCTCTTTAAAGGAGGCCTGGAAAATATGAAGACTTTGGAGTTATTCTTGAGTTCCAAGTCCTACCCCATGGTTGTCTGAGTCTACCCCAGTTAATTATTTAACTGAGTCTCAGTTTCTTCTTCTGTAAATGTTGGCATTTATATATGCCTCACAAGGCTTGAGGGGAAGATTAAGTGATATAATATTTGTAAAGCACCCATCACTGAAGCCCTGATCAGATTTTATTTTACTTTAAAAACATATCTAGGCTGATTAACAGTGGCTTCTGAATAACAAATTTCCTGCTTTGGAGGCTTCCTCTCTATTGCTACACTAGTTTCAATGGGAAACATTGATTTTCTTATCAAAGGTTATAGCTTCCATGTGTGCTGGTCATTATTAAGCATGTGTGCATGGATGGAGTATACCATTTATAGTTTTCTCCCTGAGGTTTTCTTTAGGCCAGCTGAAATGCCACAAAATTAAAAAACAGATGTTGTATACTTGAAAAATTTTGTTGTATACTTGAAAACATTCTCATTCTTCTCTTATGTTGGACTGTCTTCACTTTTGTTTACATAAGGAAATGCGTAAGTGAATTATAAAGGGGAATGCTTTGGAACTAGTTTCTGCACAATGGATTCTTTGGGTACATGGACATCTGTGATGTAAAATCTCCTGGCTTTGTTTCAGAGAAAATATTATTGTTTAAAGGCTGTCAATTGGAGTGCAATTTTAAAATGTATTTTCAACAGCTGTAGAATTATAGGCAGATTCTGGATAGAGAAATATAAAACAGACATGTGATACTCATCTTTTTCACACAACTATAATAATCACTTAATAGATAAGTCTAGAAGTAAAGTATTGTGCATGTGTCTTCATTTCATTTTTTTTTTGCTTTTGAACATCTCTTTCTCTGACACATAGCTTATTTATTATTACTTATTATTCTAAATTTCCTTCTAAAAATCTTTCATTTTTAAATTATGAAAGCAAGTGTCTGATATTTTCCTTAAAGCAGGAATTCTTACATTTAATCATTTGTTTAACAAATAATTACCAGGGGCCAACTATGTGCCTGGCACTCTGTCAAGTTCTTTTTTCCTTTTTTTAAGATTTTATTTATTTATTTGAGAGAGAGAGAGAAATACGCATGGACATGTGCTGGGGGTGAGGGGGTTTGTGGGCAGAGGGAAAGGGATAAGCAGACTCCTCACTGAGCAGGGAGCCCAATGATGCAGTGCTCAATCCCAGAACCTTGGGATCATGACCTGAGCCGAAGCAGATGCTTAACCAATTGAGGCACCCAGGCACCCTGAGTTCTTTGACTATAATGGTGAGCAAAACAAATAGGGTCCCTACCTACAAGGAACTTAAAAATATTGGTAGAAATAGAAATTATTGAAATAATTTCCAGATGTAATTACATCTGTGATGTGATATAAATAATAATTTCAGGGTGCTCTTGAGAGCACAGCAAAGGGAAGTGATCTAGTCAGTTGTTGAGAAACAGCTCTGAGTGGAGATGTGAAACATGAATGCAGGTCAGTTGAGGACAGAACAATATTCTAGACACAGGCATTGACCTAAAGGTATCACCATTTTCAAGGAACAGAATGCCCAACATGAGACTAGAACTGTAGGGTTGTGTTAAGGATTTGATCTTTACCCAGAAAACTAAAGGAAACTTTTGAAGAGTTTTTAAGAGTGAAATGATTTGGATTTTTAAAGATCTGTGTGTCTAAGGCGGAAAAGTAGAGGAGTAAAAGTAAAAGAAAATGGAGGAAACTCAGAATGAAATAAGAAGGATTTCAATTAGTGGTGATGGAGAGAAGTAGATAGATTGAAGACAGGGGAAGGAAGAGAGTGTTTCTTTTATTTATTTTTCCCCATTGTTTTTCTTAATACATGTAGTCCACTGCCTTTTTCCTTCCTACCAGAGCCAATCATCCAAACTGTTTAACCTATATCTTTTTGTTTCTTTATTGTCTTGCAAAATATGAGATATTGCCTTGTAAGCATATATTCTTAATTTATGTAAATATTATATTTTGTATTTTGTTTATTTTGAGATTAAATTCGGTTGCCATATGTATCTAGCCATTATTTTACTTACTGCCTAGTTTTTAATGGTATGCTTCCACTCTCCCACTGAAAGTCATATATATTGCCTTCAGCCTTCTACCACCCTAATAATGTTGCAAAGAATATCCAGGTACACATTCACTTGTGGACCTATGTGAGAATTTTGGGGGTCTTACAATTCTTCTACTAAGAATGAATTGGAGTATTTTTTTATGAGTTGCTAGCCTCTTGTATTTTCTCTTTCAAAAAATTGCCTGATCGCCTTTTACATATTTTTCCCTTGGGATTGATGTCTTTTTCTTATTGATTGACTAGTGTTTCCTGTGTTGTGTAGATATTAATCCTTTGTTGTTCTCATTTTGTTACCTGTCTCTTCACTGAATTAATAGTCTTATCATTAGACAAATATCTTTTTTTGTATATAATTCATAAATGTTTAGAGAAGAGTTTTGGGAAACAGGGCATACTTAACAATGCCCTATATTGCCAAGAGATTAAATAAGAGAGGGCTCAAGTGATCAGGTAGGATGAGATGTAGTAGGGCAGGCAAAAGGTATGGGATATTGAATCTCAGTTTTCTAAAATGTAAAATAAGAATATTAATATAGACTTATTTATATCTGTTTGTGAGGAACAAATGAAATACTTTTGTAAGCTAGAAAGATTTTCATAAACATTTGTAGGTTTTATGATAATTACTTTTAATACAGGGTCTGGATCTACTAATGGTCTTCAGATAATGTAAAAGTTTGGTTAAATTTAAATGGTACAAAACACAAGGTTTATGTGTGCTTTTATTTAATATTTAACTCTGAATGAAGTAGCACCTCAAAATTAAATTTGAAATATATTCCCAGTAACAGTATTAGCTAGATAGTTTTGGAGAATATATGTGGTATTAAGTTATAGAATATAGAATCTGGGTGTTCTAGCTCAGAAATCTCCAATTTACAGAATGACAACAATTTGCAGCACTAGATTTATTTCTGAAAGATATGTTTCTGAAAGCAAATGCTTTTATAAATTAAATTATTTTTTTAAATTTTTTTTAAAGATTTTATTTATTCAATTGAGACACAGAGATACAGAGAGAGAGAGAGCATAAGCAGGGGCAGAGGCAGAGGGAGAGCGAGAAGCAGGCTCCCCGCTGAGCAGGGAGCCCGATGTGGGCCTCAATCCCAGGACTTTGGGATCATGACCTCAGCCGAAGGCAGATGCTTAACCATCTGAGCCACCCAGGCACCCCAAATTAAATTATTTTTAAAAGAAATTGCAACTTGTTAATTTGAAAGAATGAAATTTGAAAATTCTTCTATAATTTGAGTAACCAACAATGTTGTCCACTTAGTAAACCCAGACTTTTCTAAGAAGTCAAACCCGATATTGCATATATTATGCTCCTGAAAAAAATCTATATATTTTTATACTGTAAAACCAGAGCAATATTTTACAAAGTGTATTCTGCAAAATACATTTTCTAAGCTACTGTGATAAGACCTGTATTGAAAAAGTTTCCATGATCAAACAAGTTTAAAAAACATATATACTTTTTTTGTTTTTACTTTGCTAAGGAGGACATTATTGAGACAAATGGTAATTTCTTTTATTATTCAAGTATAATTAACATACAGTGTTATATTAGTTTCAGGTGTATAACATATTGATTCAACAATTCCCTATATTTCTCAGTGCTCATCAAAATAAGTATACTCCTAATTCCCTACATTTATTTCACCCATTGCCCCCACTCACCTCCCCTCTGGTAACCACCAGTTTGTCTTTGTATTTAAGAGTCTGTTTGTTTTATTCTTTCTTTCTTTGTTCCTTTGTTTTGTTTCTTAAATTCCACGTATGAGTGAAATCATATGGTATTTGTCTCCAACTGACTTATTTCACTTAGCAGTGTACCCTTTAGGTTCATCCATGTTTTTGCAAATGGCAAGATCTCATTCGTTTTTATGGCTAAGTAGTATTCCATTGTATATATACATATATATGTATATATATACACCACATCTTATTTATTCATCCTCTATCCATGGACATTTGGTTTATTTCCATATCTTGCCTATTATAAATAATACTGTAGTAAGAATAGGGTTGCATATTAGCTTTTTGAATTAGCATTTTTGTTTTCTCTGGGAAAGCATCCATTAGTGGAATTACTGGATCATATGGTAATTTTTTTTTAATTTTTTGAAGAATCCCTATACTATTTTCTATAGTGGCTGTACCAATTTTGCATTCCTATTGCACAAAGGCTCCTTTTTCTCCACATCATCACATTTCTCTAATCTAAACCAGGGATGACAATGGATTTCATCTTGTATGACAATTCTAATCAAATAGGAGAAACAGCTTACGCTCTTTGAAAAGATTCTAAGGGGACATCCTAGCCCAGTTTGAAAATGTACCAAGATAATTTAATGAGGTCTTTAATGCATTGGAAGGTGGAATAGTAACAGGCAATCTTATTAGATCTTGAGTACTTAATGTGGACACAAAGTTTAAAATCCACAAAAATTTGTTAATTGACTAATTGATCTTTACTAAAAACTCATGAACACAATAACTAAAAATGTAAAAATAACTAAAAATTACTTCTGGCTTTATATAACAATTATTCTATTTGAAAAGGAATTATTCCATATGAATAGCTTATTAAACTCTTTTGGCCTCATGTCTAATTCATCTTTATATTCCACTGTAGGACTTGTCAATGGTAAATGCTCACTAAATTTTTTTTTTACTGAATGTAATTGATTATATTTTAAAGTATAAATAACTAGGTGTTTTTTTATGAGCTTGTCATACAAGATGAAAAATTTGAATTTCATATTAGGAGAAGGAAAAAATAAACTAGGGGAAGAAATTTTTTTTTGTTTTTTTTTCATCAACTCAAACTCAGTATAAATTCAAGGTCCCTACGCTTATAAATACATGATTTCGCTTGAGTTTGCACAGTATAAAGTGTGATTTTTCCAAAGTCAGTGCATCCTAAGTCATGCTGAGATATTTGATATACAAAGATTTTACCACTTATTTGTAGCTATTTTTCATATGACCTTTAAAAATGAACACCAAAAAATGTTCTGTTACTTTAACAGTTGTCTCAGTTTAGGTCCTACAGAGTTATACCTGGCGTACAATATATGTCTGATGGAGTGACTCTTTTGATCTTATATCCAGATTTCCAATATCAGATTCAACTTTCCTCCTAAAAAATGAAGAATCCAGTCCCCTTTATATATGAAAAATTTGGGAGACTCTTCTGACCTTATTTCAAATTCTCTTCATCACTTAATAGCAGGTATCTTCTGCTTGTCCTCTTCTGAATGTATATCTTCCTCACAGAACAAAGAACTAACTTTTAAGTGCAAAAAAAAAAAAAAAAAGATTTGCTTCCTTTATTCTCAATGGCAGGTTGAAAAATTATTCAACAGGGATTGATCCAGAATTATTAAGCCAATCAAATTCATCTTTGGCAGCACTTCATCATTCTTTCTGCACCTACTGGCTGAATCTCTTCTTACTAGCACCTCAAGACCAAGAACGTTTATTTGATCCAATTTAGGTTTGATCTGAAATTATCACTCAGATCTTCTTTTTCTCTCTGACAGATGTTTTTGTTTTGTTTTGTTTATTCACGTAACTCATCTCAATTAGGTGTTGGGTGGAAAGAATACAATTGTAATTTATACTGACATAGAAAAGACATGTAATTTATCTCAATTAGGTGTTGGGTGGAAAGAATACAGTTGTAATTTATACTGACATATAAAAGACAGTTTTCCAAGGTCCATTTGCTCTAGAGGAGTAGGTAATTAAACCAAATGAACCTTGATTGCGTTTTAAGGAACCATTTGTTTAGTAAAAGGGAGATCAATTAAAATTTCATTTTAAAGCTGAGGCCAGGGCCAGGACAGAGATCAAAACTGGGATTGAAGTCAAGATTAGTCCCAGTTATGGTCTCCGCTTTCCCCCCATAGTGGAACAGCATTGAAGAACAGAGAAAATAAAGAAAATCTATTCTTGGAGGATATGATATCCTTGAATTCAGTGGATGAGGTCACAGGCCAGACCAGGTTTAGAGCAGAGAATGACAATAACTAGTGTATCAGATACTCTATCAGTACCAAGTGCTGAATATAAGCAACAAATTAACAAAAGCCCTTGAATAAATTAACACTCTTGTAATTGACCTAGATGCCAATTTCTTGTTTTGTCTTCAGATTAGTCAAAAGAGAAAGAAAGTCAATACCATCTGAAAATTATTTTGATTTATTAAGATTTCATGAAGCTCTACCAACCATATGGGTATAAATCTGCTAATAGTTAAAGAATTCTTCATGGTTAAGATAGTTGTGACTTTAAATTTATAATTTATGACTCTACTGCAATAGCAGGATATGCCTTTAGTAAAATCCACATATTACATGTCCTGTTGGATTCAATACAGTAAGAATTCCTGTGTCAATGCCATGAATTGATTATTCAAAAATAGTTCATATTATGGAAGAGAAGAGGGCAATGCCTACATGGTTACCAAGAATGGAATAATCTCATCAGTGAGCAAAACAAAAAGAAGTAGAAATAATCTTGAGATTGTTGAAAGCATACTTTTAAGAAAACCCTAAAACTCCTTTGTCCTTCTGTGACTCTGTGACTGATCCACATTTATTCTATGCACTTTGAAAATGAAATTTATTATGTTCCTTCATAATAAAAAGCAGTTCTGCAAGAGCAAGACTTGACCAAAACAAACTGCCAATAAAAAGCCTATTAATATTAGCCAACAAAATGAAGAGGGTGATCTAAACATCAAAACTAGGAACCAAGAAATTATAGCTTTGAGTTATTGGGACTAGGAGGAATTGTGAAGATTTTTAAAATTTCAATGCTTATGATCACTTCAGATCAGAGTCAGCAGAGACTAACTACTAAAGGAAGGCTGAATCTAATATTTTCTAAAGAAGCAAAAATATATTGTTTATATTGTATAATAAGGCCTTTTTTCCCCTCAAAATAAACTGTTTCCTTTATATAATGAACATTATGGTAGAAAATAATTTTGTCCTTTTGGATCTATTTAAGTAAAGGAAATTCTCTGCCATATTTATTTAGAAACAAAACATTATTCAGAGAAATGAAGCAAACATTAAGCTACAGAATGATAGTTTTAAAAACCCATCAGAGGGCGCCTGGGTGGCTCAGTTGGTTAAGTGACTGCCTTCGGCTCAGGTCATGATCCTGGAGTCCCGGGATCGAGTCCCGCATCGGGCTCCCTGCTCAGCAGGGGGTCTGCTTCTCCCTCTGTCCTCTGCCCTCTTCCCTCTCGTGCTCTCTGTCTCTCATTCTCTCTCTCTCAAATAAATAAATAAAATCTTTAAAAAAAAAATTAAAAACCCATCAGAGAGTTGAGAATAAAAATAAATCTAAATGAAGAAACTTATAGCTGTTTTCATCCATGAAAGACCAGTAAGAAGAGAAGGAATCCATCATAAGAAGATTTCAGGCTACTACCAAATTTCTTTCTTTCTTTTCTTTTATTATGTTATGTTAATCACCATACATTACATCATTAGTTTTTGATGTGGTGTTCCATGATTCATTGTTTGCATATAACACCCAGTGCTCCATTCAGTACATGCCCTCTTTAATACCCATCACCGGCTAACCCATCCCCCCACCCCCCTCCCCTCTAGAACCCTCAGTTTGTTTCTCAGAGTCCATAGTCTCTCATGATTCATCTCCCCCCTCCGATTTTCCCCCCTTCATTTTTCCCTTCCTACTACCAAATTTCTAATAGCCACCTGTGGTCTGGAATGATGCATTCAGATGCTAAAGACCTCTAGCCACAGAAAGAGCCTGTACCCACCCACCAATTCTTTTCTTTACCAACTGTACCAAAGACTGGGGCCAGATAGGAAAGCAAGACAACAAAGAAACTAATTAACTCTCTCTCTCTCCCTCCCTCCTTCCTACCAGCCACTATTTCTCCCTCTTTCCTGTCTCCCTCTTTCTCCTTCTTCCTCTGCACCTTCAGCCAATGCAGTTCAGCCAGCTTTGAGGGTTTAAGCCAGGGGACAGGGCAGAGAGTGATTTTTCCAGGACAGGACTGGAGAAGAAAACAATTCAAAGAGGTGGCAGTTGAACCCTAAAGCTTCCCCCATGCCTTGGAAAGCTAATGGCTGGACTAACATAAGTATAATGAGATCTTTAGAGTCTTTCAGTACTCAGATTCTAAGCCCTACTGAAGCAAAGGTTTACTCTCATATTCAAAATATTTAAAGACAGAATTAACTATCTCTAATGAAAGCTTTAATAGACAAGCTCAAGACACAAGATACAACAAAATTAAAATGCTAGAAGAAAACAGAAGTAAAGATTTGTTTGATAAGCTTAGTAGCAGATGGGACAAAGCAGTGAGAGTGATAAGTGAACTTGAAAACAGAAAGTTGGGAATTATCCAAACCAAAACACAAAGAGGAAAAAAGAGATAAAAGTGGAACAGAGCATTTAAAATCTGTGGGAATAAAATCAAGCAGTTTAATATACATGTAAACAGAGTCCCAGGAGGAAGAGAGAAAGTAAATGGTACAGAAGAAATATTTGAAGACATGATGGCTATGATTTTCCAAAGTTGATGAAAGATATTACCCCATATATCCTTGAAGCTCAGAATATCACACTGTATGGCTTGAATGTAAACTGTGGTAAGTTAAAGATGTATATTGCCATCTCTATAGTAAGCCCTATCCAATACAACTTTCTACAGTAATGGAAATGTCCTATATCTACACTATCCAAAGAGTGTCTCTTACCTATAAGTAACAACTGACCATTTGAAATGTTGCTACTTTGTCTGTATGACTACATTTA
The DNA here is from genome assembly GCF_002201575.2 of Neomonachus schauinslandi. Taxonomy (NCBI): domain Eukaryota; kingdom Metazoa; phylum Chordata; class Mammalia; order Carnivora; family Phocidae; genus Neomonachus; species Neomonachus schauinslandi. The sequence goes on along the minus strand of NC_058403.1, from coordinate 45,594,231 downwards.
AATTTTATTTAATTTTAATATATTTAAATTTAATAGCCATATGTGGATACTATATTGGACAGTACAGTCTAAAGTAAACTTTATAAATGGCAAACAAACAGAGAGGTACAGCTAAAAAACAATTAAGTAGGTAAAAAAGGATACAAAAATGTAGTAAATAATACTTGTTCTTTCCAAAAGAATACAGAAAATGAGGAATAGAGGAGCAAAGAAAAAGAAATTTTTTTTAATGATAAACCAAGCATATAAAAAACTGCATCAAATATTAATTGATGAAATCTAATAGAGATTGTTAGAATGGAAAAAAAAGGCAAGAATCAACTATATGCTGTTTATAGGAACACACTTTAACTATAAAGGTATGAACAAGTGGAAGGTGTGAGAGTTAAAAAAGATATTATTCAAAAATAAGCATTAAAATGTTAGGCTATATAATTATTAGACAAAGTAGATTTCAAGAAAAAGGTAGAGATAAAAAGGAACACTTTATAATGGTAAAATAGTTAATTCCTCAAAAAAGACATAAAAATCTAATTCTGTATGAATGACAGCTTCCAAATCCATGAAGCAAAATCAACAGAACTAAAGGCAGGAATACATTCTTCTTTCAAGTAAATGAAAGAACAGATGACAAAAAAATCATTAAAAATATAGGAGGTTTGAAAAACACCATCAACAAACTTGACATAATGGACATTTACAAAATCTACATAAAACATCTGTAGAATACACATCCTTTTCAAGTGCACATAAGGAATTCTCCTAAATAGATCATATGCTGGGTCATAAAATAGTTTCAATAGAATCTAAGGATCAAAATCCTGTAAGATAGGTTCTTTGACCACAATGGTTTAAAATTAAACATGAATAACAATATCTAGAAAATCTACAACATTTAAATATTAAGCAAGATAATTATAAGTAAACTATGGTTCAAAAAGATGTTACAAAGGAATTAAGAAAATAATTTGAACTACTAAAAATATATCAAAAGTTTTGGAAAGTAGATAAATAAAGCAGTCCGTAAAGGGAGATGTATGGTTTTAAATACCTATATTATCAAAAAGAAAAAGAAAAAAAAAAAGATGACCTGAGAATATCACTTAAGAAACTAGAAAAAGATAAACCAATTAATTCCTAAATAAACAGAAGAGAAGAAATATTTAAAATGGGAGGATGCCAATGAAATAAAAGCCCAAAGTAAAAGAGAATAAATGACAACCATAATTATTATTTATTTACTTATTTTAAGATTTTATTTATTTATTTGACAGAGAGAGAGAGCAAGCACAAGCAGGGGGAATGGCTGAGGGAGAGGGAGAAGCAGGCTCCCCACCATGCAAGGAGGCAGTTGCAGGGCCGATTCCAGGACCCTGAGATCATGACCTGAACCAAAGGCAGATGCTTAACTGACTAAGCCACCCAGGTGCCCCCCCCCCAAATTGTTTTTAAAAGATTTTATTTATTTGAAAGCTAGAGCAAGCAAGAGTTGGGGGAGGGTCAGAGGGAGAGGGAAAGAGAAAATCTCCCGCAGACTGACTGTGCACTGAGAGCAGAGCCTGACACAGGGCGTGATCTCATGACCCTGAGATGATGATCTCTGTCAAAATCAAGAGTTGGATGCTTAAGGGACTGAGCCACCCAGGCACCTCGAAAACCATAATTATTTTTTAAGAAGATTAATAAAATGTATAAATCTCCTAGCTAGACCAATCCAAAAACAAAAACAAAAACAGAACACAAATTCCCAACATCAGGAATAAAAGTTTCTTGCTACAGATTTTATAAATGTTAAGAAGTTAAGAAAGGAATAATAAAGAAAACGTATGTCAAGAAACATGACAACTTAGATGAATAGACAAATTCCTTGAAAATCCCAACTTACCAATTTTTCTTATGAATGTAGACATAAGTCCTTAACAAAATATTTGTAAATTGAGCTAAAATATCATGAACACTGAGAGGAATAAAAGGGTGATTTAACATTAAAAAAATCACATTAACAGAGTGAAGAAGAAAATCATATGGCCATCTAAGTGGATACAGAAAAAGCACTTGACAAAATGCAGTACTCATTCATGTAGAAATTTGTAACAGGAATATAGTAGAGCTTCTTAGATCTGATAAGAGTCATTGATGAAAAAAATCTACAGCTAACAATATACCCAATGATGAAATATGTACAATACTTTCCCCCGTAATTGTTAATAACGTAAAGAAGTTCATTCTCATCATTTATATTCAGCATTGCACTGGCAATCCTAGCTAGTGCAATAAAGTATAAAAAAAGATGAAGGAATGACTTTATAAATGAAAAAAAATTGAAGTAAAATTATTTTTATTGTACACAGCATCAGTTTTATATTGAAAATCTCGATCAATCCCCCCTAAAACTATCAGAATAAGTGGTTTTAGTAAGTTTATAAGTTAATGGTCAATATAAGAAAATCATTATTTTTACATAACAACAAATGAACAGTTTGGAAATCAAACTCAAGCATCCAATATAGTATGTAAAAAATTATTTAGGAAAAAACATAAGAAGAGATGTGAGACCTTTATACTAAAACTACAAAACACTACAGAGAAAAATAAACAGCAACCTAAATAAATTTAAAGATATACCATATTCATAGATTAAAACACATACTATTATTAAGATTTCATTTTCCTAAGATTGAAATATAGGTTTAATACAATGCCAATCAAAATATTAAAAGTTCCACTTATGCTTAAAATGTAGAGAGCCTTGAGAGAATTTTCTCCTACTCCAACAATGAGAAAAAGTCAGATAATCTACACAATCATAACTTTAATTAAACTCATTGTAGAGTTGAAATTTCAAGGTAACTATGTGCACTGAGTCCTGAATAGTAACAAATTTCTCCAAAAACAGAGGGACACACAAACTATTTCATATTTGGAAGAGGATACCAGGCCACCATGAAAGCAGGTAAGAGAAATCAGCTCAAATTTTAACAAACAATTTAAGTGTGGCCTAGCGTATCAATTTAGAATAACCAAGAATCACAAACATAAGGACGGTTTAGGCAGTTCATATTCACTTACAAGTTTTTGTTTTTGTTTTTGTGTTTTAATGGACCTTCACCAAATGCTTACAAGAAGATTTGGGGAAGGGGGGGGCACCTGCATGGCTCAGATGGTTAAGTGTCTGCCTTAGGCTCAGGTCTTGATCTGGCTCTCTGCTCAGTGGGGAGTCTGCTTCTCCTCCTGCCTTTTCCCCCTGCCTGTGCTCTCTCTCTCTCAAATGAATAAATGAAATTTTAAATAACAAAAAAATAAAAAAGAAGAAGATTTGGGGAAGGGCAAGCGCCTAGAGAGAACCTTCCTTGGTGGTGTAGACATGCAGGTGAGAGATGTCCTGGTGACTATCACTGGGAGACAAGCATTTAATGCTATACATGTCTTTGAATTCTTCTTTCATATAAAACAAAACCCTTAAAATACTGGAGAAGGGGCAGAAAATATTCCTGCCCATAGGGCCCAGAGAACGATCATTTCCAGAGGGAAGAGATAGAAGCAAAACCAATCTGTCCGTGTGCAAAGAGCAGAAAACTCCCATTTCTAGGAAAAAAATTATTGCTTCTGGAGAAGTATATATATCTGACAAAGGACTTACATGCAGAGTATATAGAGATGCTGCCAAATCTTCAATAAAAAGACAATATGAAATGGGTAAGAGTCTTGAATAGGCACTTCAGAAAGGAAAATATATGAATGGGCAATAGTATATGAAAACTGTTCAATATCATTACTAATCAGTGAAATGCTAATTAAAACCACAACGGACTAGCATTTTATACCACTGTAATGGTTAAATCTTGGAGGATTGATAATGCCAAATGTTGGCAAGTATGTGGAGAGAGTGGGAGTGTAAAATGGGGGAACATAGATTTTTTTAAATGTCAAATATAGAAAACCAAACCCAATCAAGCAATGTATTAAATAATTCTAATGTGCAGTTTATCCCACAAGTTCAAGAATTATTTAACTTCAGAAAAATAATACCATAACTTACTGCATTACCAAAAAAAGATAAAAGCATAATACCATCTCAACAGATGCAAAATGAAACATTCAATGAAATTCAACATCCATTTCTCATGAAAAATCTTAGCAAACTAAAAATAAAAAATTTCCCAAACATGATGTTATTGACAAAACCCTAAAACAAATATCATTAGTCTAAAATAAGAATTCTCTTTATTATTGTTTCTACTTAACACATTTTGAATATTTGAACCAAAGCAAGGAAGATAAAAGTGTATACGAACAAAAGAGGAATAACAAAATTGTCATTGTTCAGAGAGATCTTGTCGTATATACGGACTAAGCAATATACAACCAAACTATTAGCACTATTGAGAGAATTTAGGGAGATATTGGATACATTCCTATTTATTACCCAGAACAATTTAAAGTAAATGAAGATAAAATAAAACATCAGAATAAAAAAAGACATAACAATAACTTTGGTGATAAAAGCATAATGTATATTCTTGAACTGTATAAAAGAAGACTTAAATGAAAACAGTATACCACATTTGTGTCTGGGAATAAAAAATATTATTTAAAAAGTCATTTCACCAAAAATTATAAAATTGGTACAATTCTAAAAAACAATCTAATAAAATTTCTTATGGCTTAGGTTGATAGCTAAAATTCAAATAAAAGTGCAAGAGTTTTGAGAAAAAAAGATGTGGTAGAAGAACTCACCATACCAGGTATCAAAATACATAAAAAATATATTGCAATATAATAATAAAAGCAGTGTGATACTGATGCATGAATGGAAAATCAGCCAATGGGACAAAAAATAAAGTTCAGAAATAGATGACTAAGTTTCTGTTTCAAATCATTAGATGGAAGTTGGGCAATTGAATAAATGCTGTTCAAATAATTAGCTTGCCTAATTATAATAAATTAGGCAAGAAAAAAATAAAATTAAATTTAGTTTACACTATTCTTTTAAAATTATTATATGAATTAAAGGCAATATAAAAGCAACACTTTGAATATTCTAGAAGAAAATATTGAAATGTATGTTATATTAGAAAAAAATTTTTTAAAAAGATACAAAAAGCATAAACCATAAAAGCCTATTAAATTTGATTACAGTAAAATGAAAACTCCTGTATGACAAAGGGCCTCATAAACGAATCTAAAAGGCAAGCTACAAATGAAAAACAGTGCAATGTTTAGCTGATAAAGGACTTATATCTGGAATCTATGAATAAATCCTATAAATCAATGAAGAGGAGACAATTGCATAGAAAGACAATTGCATAAACTATATAAATACAACCTTCACAGAAAAAGAAACTCAATACTAACAAACATAGATTTTCAAACTTACTGAAATGAAGAATGGTTAAAATGGTTGAAAGACTAGGCAATGATGATGAGAAAGATCTTATATAAAATGGGAGATTGATGATTCAGGAGAAAGTAGAAGAAGTGAAAGGCTCCAGAGTGAATAGGTGGGCATGGGAGCCCAGAGCCCAGATAGTTTTAAGAAGTGCTTTAGGCCAGAGGGACACCTTCTCTAATAGCACAGAGGGAAGGAAAAGAAGGTGCATGCAGATTCAGGTGGTGGTCATGAATTTAGTTGATTATTTTCAAGTGGATTTTTTTTTTCCTGTGAAGTAAGTGGTAATATCATCAACTAAAAATAAATAACTATGGTCTGAGGCTGAGAGAGAAGTTGTAGTTTGAATATAGAAAAAATTTTGAATTAATTTTTGGAGAAAGTAGGAAGGCAAGTTGACTGAGAAAAAGATAAGGTTTGCAATTCCAAATTTATTGTGATATCTATTTTCCAGAGCAGATAATTGAGTTGATACAGGATTAGAGTTTTCGGAGGAAAAAAAGGCCAAAAAAAAAAAATTTCAATGGTTTTATCAGGGTAATCACAGAAATTCTGGATCATGAAGGGAGAGGAAAAAAAGGTGATAAGTAGGTAGAAAAGAAGAGTCAATGAACTGGGGAGCCCAGAAGGGTAGAGTAAAGTCCACATATAAATAAACTAGAAAGATTAGAGGGCATGATGGAAGTGAGGAACTAAAATTTGTAATTTTTAGAATTGGAGCAATTTGTGTAGTGGCATGTTCTAGGAAGTAGCTGATGGAGAAAGTTGTCAATTACAGATATTTGGGGTTTAGATAACTTGTCCACATGAACATTCAATGGGTTAGAGAAGAAAACCACAAACCTGGGATCAAATTCCCAAAGATTAGGAGTAAATGACTGGGAGATAGGTAGAATGCAGTGACAAGAGAGTGGAGATCATTATACAATATCTGGAATACTCTCTCCTAAAACAGAGAATTATGATATATACAAGAAGTCATCACTTCCATGGGTCTTTGGAAATATATACATGATTGCAAACTATATTCTGAAATATGTCAAGTATATAGAAGCAGTAAAAGCAGCAGAGAATTTAAATTAAAACATAAAAATTCCACATAGAAATGGTTTAAAGATTGTAACTTCAGCACTACAGAAAAGGAGAACAAGAATCTAATATGTTCTTCTTTTAGTTATTAAAACTACTTGACGGGTCCAATATCCGGCTGGAGTCTTCTACTGGCTTGAAGCAAGCAAGAGTTCTGAGCATTTTTTGTCCAGAAGAACTTGGCTTGAGATAATTTTTGGCTGTGCTCAAAGTTGAGTAACTGGGACATGAAAGTAGGGCTGCTCAAAAGAGGGCCAAAGATCCCAGCCTGCTGCCTTAGGCAATGTTGTCCTAGTCAGAGCCCTACTCAAGAATTTATGTCATCAGAAGTAACTGGTTTGTTCTTACTGAAGAAGACATTGCTTGCAAAGGCATGCCAAGTGGTGTCCAAAGAAATGAATCAAGGTATAAAGTCTGGGCGGTCCTTAGAGTTGATTTTGCACATAAGACAAAAGAAGCATTTGTGAGGTGGCAGAGCCATCTGTAAAGGGAATTCTTTTTGCAGTCCAAGGGCCATTTTGGCACAGGCAAGGAGATCAGTCAGTAACACTGGGATTTGTATGGCCATATTTTTTGCCAGGAAATATTTACCCCATAGTCTAACACTGTCTGTTCCTAAATTAGGCCTGGCAGTTACCATAATTCTATGGCATTAATAGATTTGTTTTGGGAAATAAGTGTTCTGGAGATGTACTGTAACAGCTCACCACTGAGCATGTTCTCCAAGGAGATCATATGAATGAGCTTCGTTCTGCAAGGGCCACAGAGAACAGGACTCCAAATTCAATTCCACCTCAAAATTTTATTCCATATTGGTTTTAATAGCTGCTCTCCTCCATCCCAGCTCTGGAGCCATCTCTAAAAGCCAAAAAAGACTGGATGGGTGGTTTTAAGCAAAAGTCAGGAATTACAGAAGGGGTGTGTGTGTGTGTGTGTGTGTGTGTGTGTGTGTGTACAGTTTCCTTGGACATGATCACCAATCTCAAGAAGATGTACTTTGTCAAATAAACCATATTTTAGTGATAAAAAATCATACTGTGTGTGAAAGTCATCAGATCGACTATTTTACAGTCAAAACAGACCTAAAGTGTTTTGATTCAATGTCCTCACTTTTAAGATGAGGGAACTAAGATCTGGTTGTGTTTAGTAACTTTCTCAAAATCACAGAGCTAGAAAGCAATAGAGCCAAGAATCAAGCCCATCTTTTGATTTTCAGTCTTGAGTTTATTAATTATATCAACTACAGTAGGCTTAACTCTGTGCTTTCCTCTTAGCCTTTGCTCCTGCTGTGGGATGGCTTCACTGAGTTCAGTATCCTCACCCAAAAGCTTACCAATTTTATTGTAAAACACATCAACGTAAAAAAAGCCTAGAGAATATTTTAAGGAGGAAACCACTTACTTCTGATGACATACCTAGCTTTAATGAATGTAAACATTATGCTTTACTTGTGTGTCTTCCCCTGCCCTCACTTCCTGGAAATAACCATTATACCAAATCTTGAGTTTACTATGCCAACTCAAGTAGTTACATTCTGTATCTATCTACACACACACACACACACACTCACACCTACATAATTCTGCATTTTTATTTTGTTCAATATTATGTTTTTAGATCTATCTTAACCCAATGCTGCATTCCATTGTATGGATGCACCAATAGTACTTATTTATTCTCCTATTGATAAATATGATTTTAAAATTCTTTTGTAATAGACACAATGTTCCCATGAACATATTTGTGAATCTTTTTTTTTTTTTTTTTTGAGAGAGTGAGAGAGAGAAAGAGAAAGAGAGAGCAGGGTGGCGAGGAGGAAAGGGACAGAGGGATAGGGAAAGACAGAATCTTAAGCAGGCCCTGCACCCAGCATGGAGCCACATGCTGGGCTCCATCTCACAACTCTGAGATCATGACCTGAGCCAAAATCAAGAGTCCGAGGCATGACTGACTGAGCCACCCAGGCGCCCCTGTGAGTATCTCTTTGAGCACATATGCAATTGTTCCTTTAGTCCTCAGAAGTAGAATTGCTCATTCAAGGAGTGCATGTACATATGATAAGTAGAGTAATGGCTCTCCCAAAGATGTCCTTGGAACCTGTGAATATATTACCTTACATGGCAAAAGAGATTTTACAAATGTGATTAAGGTTAAGGATCTTCAGAAGGGGAGATTATTTTGGATTACACAGGAAGACTCAAGTGAATCACATGAATCCTTGAAAGTAGAGAAGGCTGGTTAAAGGGTCAGAGGATACCACCAGAAAGGAATTCAACCAACTGCTGCTGGTTTTGTTTACGGAGGAAGGGGATCATGAACCAAGAAATAGATGGCTTCTAGAAGGTAGAAAAAGGCAGGGAAAATGGATTCTCTCCTAGAGCCTCCAGAAAGAATGCAGCCTCGAAGACAGATTCCTTGATTTTAGCCCAATGAGATCCATGACAGACTTCTGACCTCCAGAACCGTAAGCTAACAAATTTTCATTGTTTTAAGCCGTGGAGTCCGTAGTAATTTATTATGACAGCAAAAACTAATTCAGCATATTAAACTTTGTTAACTATTGCTATATTTCCCTCCAAAGTAGCTGTTCTGTGCTATCAATATATAAAAATCCCTGTGACCCCTTAACCTTTGTAAGCCTAGAGTATAGCCAGACTTAAGTTTTTGTCTGCTGAGTTTGAAAAGCTATGTGGTTCTAATTTGGACATGGTTTTAACTTTCATTTCCATAATTACTTGTGGGGTTGAGCATTTTACTCTATTTTATTGACTATTTGAACATTTCTTGAATATCTTGCTCATGTATATTGCCCTTTATTCATATGGGGCTGTTATTCTTATTTGTAATCATTTATACATTCTGAGTACAAAATCTTTATTGGTGACACTCCCTGCAAATATAAATTCCCATCCTGCAGCTTCCTTTAACTCTGAAAGTTTTAATTGTAGTATCAACACACGTAACAGTTTTTACTTAGTGAGCTTTGCATTTTAGGTCTTACTTAATACCTCCTTCCCAACTTCAAGATCATAAACATATTCTATATTTTCTTTAGAAGTTTTAAAATTTTGCTTATCATATTTAAAGCTTTCAAATATTTGGAATTGGTTTTTTGAGTACCTGGTTGTTCTAATGCTATTAATGAAAAATCCATTATTTTCTTAGTGATTTGTAATGCCACTTCTCCCTCATACTTCAATACATGTATGAATCAGTCTCAGGCTCTCTTTTCTGACCCTTTGTCTATGAGTTTATTTCAGTTTCTGCTCTACACCATTTTAGTAACTAAGCATTAAATACATCTTGGTATCCTTTTTATTTTTCTTCTAAATTTATTAATTTTGGATTTTTATTTATATATATGAATTTTAGGATAAGCTAGGCCAGTTCCATAAAACACACAGACTCCTCACACCCATTCTTCCTGGAATTATTGTTGAAACTGTATTAAAAATGTAGAATGCTAGAGTGAACTGATACCTTTTGGATATTAGGTCTTCTATCATATCATAATTTTCCATTTATTCAGTGCTTTAAAATATCATTCAAATTTATAGTTTTATCTATCTTGAAAACTTACTATACAACTTTTGCTAGGTTTTTGCTATATATTTTACTGTTTTTGGGGTTTTTTTGCCATTGTTTTACTCATTGATGATTATTCACATGTAGGGATGCTATTTGATTTTATATGTTGATCTATCTGGCAAACTTGCTGAATATTCTCTTTTAGTCTCAACTGTTTGTCTATAAATTTTCTTGGATTTTATAACTAGTATTTATTCAATAAAGATAATTTTGCTAGTTTTTGCACTTCTTATATGTCTTTTTTTTTTTTTTACTTATTTTCTGCCTTGAATTTGCAATGCAATGTTTGTTAGAGGCAGTGATAGGAAGCATCCTTATATTGCCTCTGAGTATAATTGGAAATGCTTCTGAAGTTTCACATAAAAGTATGGTGTTCACTGCAGATGAGTTCAAGGATTCTCCTTGTATCCCTAATTTGCTAAAAATAGTCATAAATAAGTCTTGAACTTTATTGAATTTTTTGGTATCTACAGGATTTTCTTTCTTTCACTATTCATGTTTGCTTTGGGTGCAAAGATATGTTTGCCTCATAAAAGTAGTTGGGTAGCTTTCCATCATTTTCTATTTTCTGAAACATTTTTATACAATATGAATTATTTTTTTCTAGAAGTTTTGGTATTTTCAGGTGAAGTCTGATTGTATAATTTATTACATTTATTTAATGATTATTATTTCTTTCTCAGGCAATTTTGCTAACACTAACTGAGCCACGCAGGCACCCCAAAACCAATTCTTATAATTCTCTCAATCACTAAAAATTAATGCATATATTTATTTGGGCACTGTTATGTGTCCTCTGCATGTAAAAATTTATTTTATCCTTACAACAACTATGTGAGGTGAGTGCATCATTTCCCGAGTTTACAGACAAAGAGGTTACAAGAAAATAAGAAGTTCACAAAGCTAGTAATTGGTAGGGTCAAGATTTAAGCCCAATCAGTCTGATGTCGCTATCCACACATTTAACTCCAACACTGTACTGCAGCTGCCAGTTTTTGATTTATGTATGTATGTATACATGTATGTATGTATTTTTCCTTGTCAACTCTTGTTATCTATTGTCTTTTTGATACTAGCCATTCCGACAGGTGTAAGGTGATATCTCATTGTGGTTTTTTTTTTTTTTTTTTTTTTTTTTTTTTTATATTTTTTTTTTTTTTTTTTTTTTTTAAAGATTTTATTTATTTATTTGACAGAGAGAGACACAGCGAGAGCAGGATCACAAGCAGGGGGAGTGGAGGAGGGAGAAGCAGGCTTCCCGCCGAGCAGGGAGCCCGATGCGGGGCTCGATCCCAGGACCCTGGGATCATGACCTGAGCCGAAGGCAGACGCTTAACGACTGAGCCACCCAGGCGCCCCTCTCATTGTGGTTTTGATTTGTATATCCCTGATTAGTGACTTTGAGCATCTTTTCATGTGTCTGTTGGCAATTTATGCATTTTAAAACTGGTCTATTAGAAATACACAAACTTATACATGTTATGATTTGTTACAGAATTATTCCTTCTATGGTTCATTAACTCTTCATTTCCATCAGTACTTTTTGCCTGTAATTCTATTTTGTTTATTTTATTATTACTATACTAGTTTTTTTATGTTTGGTTTTGATTTTTCTTTTCTTTTTTTTTTTTGGTTAGCATTTAATTGGTCTTGTTTTTCCTTTTTTAAACTATTCTGTGTCTTTTTTTTCCTTCTGCTGCTTTGGACACCATGCACTATATTTTTATTTTATTTAGTTTTTTAGTTGTCACTCTCACTCCTTTAACATATATATTTAACTACCATAAGACAAAGTTGACTATTTTACCTTCCTCTACAACACATGGACCTTAATTCAATGTAAATATCCATTAAAATCCCATTATATTTTTATTTTTGGAAAGCATTTAAGTTTTGTCTTTTTAAAACTCAAGATATTATTTAGATATTTTTGAAACAATTATATCTATCACTATATTTAGTAAAATTCATGTAACATTTGGTTTTGCTACCTCTTTCCTTCCCTGTAATTTTACATTTCTCTGTGCTATAGACCCTCTTTTAAGCATTTTTTTTTTTAATTAAGAATCTGTGGTAAATTTTAAGATTCCTTATATGTTTCAATATGTCTTTGTTTTGTTCTCACTATTGAAAAATAGTTAAGCCGGTCACTTGGTTCAGACTAAATTATTGCCCCTCAGCCTTTTGAAGATAGTGTTCCAAATTTTACTGGTCTCCTGTTTCTGGTGAGAAATACAAAGTCAGCCTATGCTTAGTTGTAGATAATCTGGTCTTTTCTCCAAGGTCACTTTAAGATTTTCTCTTTATGCTTGATGCTTAGAAGTTTTATTAAAGCATATCTAGGTATAAAATTTTTAAATATCCTATTTGCTATTCAGATACACGTTGATTTAATGACTCGTCTTTCTTCAATTTGGAAAATTCTGGAGAAAATGTAATATAATGAAAGAAACCTGACGTCAAAAGACAAAGGTAAAGATTAGATTCTGAAAACTCCAGACTATGTGGAAGAGCACCTAATCTCCCTAAAGCTCAGAGTTCTCATCTGCATCCCAGGGTTGTGATGACAGTTAAATGAGGAAACAGATGACAATAATAAAGGTTAATACTGACCAAGAGTTTTCAATATTCCAGGCATTGTGGCAATCTATGAATATACATGCATGCTTGGACACATGAGCTCGCACACACACACATTCTCATTTAACCCTCACAGCACTATTTTAATTGATGAGAAAACCAAGGTGGAACAAAGTTAAATACATCCCCAAGGAAATGCAAAAGCAAAATATAAAGTAGAAACTTTTAAACAAAGTTATTAATGTGTTTTATCTTTCTTCCTCCACTGAAAGCTACTTGTGAGCAAAGCTGCTGTCTTATATGTAACAGAGACTTAGCAAATGTTTGAATGAGCTTACATTTCCATAAGTGAATCTATAATGCACAGAAAAATATAATTTTATGATTTGTTCACAATAATGAATGTATGTTCTTCATCTGACTGCTGCTCACTCAAGGGAAAGTATCTCATTTATTTTTCTATCATTATTTTTGACTGCTCAATATTTATTAAATATCTCGGGTGGTGCCAGTGGGAAAAGTTTATTAGAGCATGTAAGCTTCATGATGGAAACATGTAAATAAATCTTACCCAACTCACCCATACATACCCAAATCTATACCTCTACAGAGAGAGAGGGGGATAGAGGGGGAGAGAATGGGAGAGAGAGGGAGAAGGACATGAATTTCTTATAGAAATCTGCCACCAATTTCAAGCTAAGACAGACACTTCCTTGGATAACAATTAAAATTTAAAAAATGGTCTTTTTTAAAAAACATGAATCAGTACCAAAAGTACCATGTGAGAGAATTTCTGTATTTCCTCGCTTCCTTTTTTTTTTTTTTTTTTAATTTCTGTTGGGAGGAGGTGAAATCAGAAGCATTATTGTCATATTACCATTCTTGCCCCCTTGGGGATTCTTTTAGAAATGTAAGTCTGGAAAAACTTCAAATTTTCCCTAATAGCTGAGCAAAGGCTAAATTAAATATAAATTAATTAGTTTAATTTTCTTTCTTGATTGCTCTATTTGCATTTTTTGAAGTCAAAATGCCTTCCCTTAGTTATAAACAGACTCTATTTGCAACCCCCAATTTAAATTTCTAAGTACTCTAAAAGGCTTCTTACTCTGGATTAAGAAAATATCTAGGTCGCCCTCCAGGTCCACAAAAGGATTTAGATTTAGGAGTCAAAAATATTATCTTTTGGGAACCTTTATATGGCAACTGGGGAGGGGGGGGACAACACTCTATTGGTTTGGCTCAACCCCTCCAAAAAGTCTTGCGCCTTCTAAAAATCCACACATTATACCTTGGAACTCAGCTTCAGGTACAAACATAAAACAGTAGCTATGCAGTGTCTGTGGGACCTTAGGACCCTGGATCTATAGTTTAAAATGAACTTCTGCTCTAGTTTTTCCTTTGTTTTATTGTTTCTGGTATAAACAGAATTTTAAGAAATTTTTTTTTTCTTATTTATTTTTCTGGTATATATTTACTGAATGCCTACTGTGGTCAGCACTTCTATTATGCCAGTCTCCATGAAGACCTACAACACCCCTGGCTTCATGAAGCTTTTGTCAGCTTATTATTTGATCATCATATGATTTAGGAACTCACAAATATTAGGTTGACTGGAATTCCCAGGAGCCGCCTAGGCCATTCCCCTACCTCAGAAAAAGATTTAATGAAATATTTTCTGACAGATTTGGTTATTTGTCATACCTGACGATTTTTAGAGGGGTTTCTCCAAACTTCCAGTCAGAGTCAATATTCTTGTATGTAATAAAAATATGTATGTATAATGTTATTTACACAAACTAAGGTAAAAAGGTGGCCTGTGGTAGTAGCATTGCCAGATAAGACACAAGATGCCCAGTAAAATTTGAATTTTAATATAAGTATAATGCAGATATTGCATGGGACCTAACTTAGACTAAAAAGTTATCTGTTGATATCTGAAATTCAAATTTAACTGGGCATCCTTTAATTTTATTTGTTAAATTTGATAACTCTGGGGCACCTGAGTGGCTCAGTTGGTTAAGAATCTGACTCTTGGTTTCAGCTCAGGTCATAGTCTCAGGGTTGTGAGATCGAGCCCCAGGTCAAGCTCAGCGCTCAGCACAGAGTCTGCTTGAGATTCTCTCTCTCTCTCTCTCCCTCTCACTCTGTCCCTCCCCCTGCTCTCTCTCTTTCTTTAAAATAAATAAATAAAATCTCAAAGAAGATCCTTTTAAAAAAAGATTTACTTATTTATTTGTCAGAGAGAGAGAGTGCGCACAAGCACGTGCACAAGCAGGGGGAGCGGCAGGCAGAGCAGGTAGAGGGAGAAGCAGGCTCCCCAGCAAGCAAGGAGCCTGATGCCATATGGGACTCAGGACTCGATCCCAGGACTCTGGGATCATGACCTGAGCCCAAGGCAGACGCTTACCCTACTGGGCCACCCGGGCATCCCAAAGATTGCTTTAAAAAGAATCTGATAACTATGTGGTAGAGAAAGAAGGAACATCAGGCAAAAAATATTTGAGGTATTAATTAATGATATAACAAATAAAATAACTCAGTGGAGATGCATAAATACCTCCGCCCTTATGGTCTCTGAAGCTATTTAAAAGAGACTCTCTTACCTAGACTTGCTTGCTCTATTTTGAAATCTTTTACAAATCCAAAATGGAATCAATGAGTACTCTAGGTAGAACATTCTTTCAGATCATTTATACAACACTGTTACTTTTTTAAATGAAGGAATGGACACCCAGAGAGATTAAGTAGCAAGTAGCAAGTTCCATGCTGGTGGAATTAAAACTCTAACCTGTTTATCTTCATTTGAAGTCCTCTTTTCTTTTCACTACATCTCCATGTTTTTCTTTGGAATTTAAGATTTTGGGGGCTTAAATATAAAAATATTCAAATATGTTTAGAAATAATAAAGAGCAAAGGTGAAAATTCTAACATTCCTTGGTTTTATATTCACATTTAAAGAAGGTGTTTAAGAGTTTGCATTAGCATTTTTTTTCTTCTTTTTAGTAACTCACATAATGGGCTTTAAGGAGGTATTTACTTTCTTACAAAGTGGAAATTGTTCCCTATTCCTTTGAATTGGCTTGGCCTTTGCCTAAATGGCTGTCATGAAGTGAGAACAATGCAGGTTCTCAATTTGATGTGCTGGTAAGGTTACCATCTGAGTTTCCTCTGGAAAGTCTGAGAATAAAATGTCTAGACTGATTTTCAATCCAGAAACTCAAACTTCAAGAAACTTGGGCAGTCACCCAGCTGGGTCATGCATAGTCATGCTGTGTCCTTCGGAGTTTACACCAATTCCAGCTTTTCTCTCTCCAGCCAAAGTAGGAAACAAGTCATTTTTCCCATGATACCTTCTCACCAAAATCTTTTTTTTTTTTTTCTCCAGTTTCTTTCTGGTCCTGTCTTGGTTCTCGTTTCAACCATATTTCTTCCCTTTTTATTTCTTGCTGAATTTTTCATTAGATTTCAGAATGTAACCATTCTTTATAACTTCATTTTCTTTTTAACTCTGGGCAAATCAGACTAGATACTTCTCTTTGGTTAATTCACTTGTACCATGGACACGTACTAAGCACTCATTCCACATAATGTACAAAAAGGGAGAGGAAGGTCATTCTCTTGTATGACCTCAGCCAGTATCACTCACATACTGGTCCTGCCAGAAGTTATAGTAAGAATTTAGCCATCTATTCTGCTCTCTGTGTACTAAATCAGGGAACCTTGCTATTATTAAGCAAAGCCTTATTAGGTAACCTTGGTGGTCAGGTGGCCAAAGTGGAGCCTTTACATTGTGTAAGGGCTGTCCTGTCTAGGGACCAGCCTGTATGGAAGTAGATTCTTCCTCTGGCATTAGAGCTCTACTTATCTTTCCCTGGGTGACAATTTGCGGGCTATACCTAGAAAGCAGTGGCCCAGGTCAACTTAACAATACAGTAAGCAGGCCATACCAGTGACCAAGAAGCACAATCACAACACAGAGAAATACAGATATATCTACTAAGAGTGGGATTCAGAAATGACAGAAGATCAAAGGTGTAATGGAAAACCAAGGAAAATCTCTTGATTTTCCTGGCAGAAAGACCAAGACAGGACATCTGGGGCTACCAAAGAGTTTAAGAGAGATTCCTAAATCTCTTGATTTCATCTACCTCTGGTTTTAGCAACTGTGCAAGAGTCCCAGCCACCATGATCTCTGGCCTATGGTAATAGAATTCAAGTTGGTCTCTCTTCTTTACTTCCAGCCTTTTCTCTCTCTTGTAGCCAAAGTGATTTTTTAAAAACACCAACAGCACACAAGTTTGCCTAACATGTACTCCTCACTCTCCTTCAATACCTTCCCATTTTAAGGTAAAGCAAAATTCCTCAGAGGTCCTTTATGGTAAAACTTTTAACACTATATTTTCAGCCTCACTTCTCACTGACTCTCCCATGTTCTCTCCACTCTCACCACCAAACTGCCCTTTTATAGGCCCAGCTTCTTCCTGACACAGAGTATTTACATAAATAGTTCCTTTGGCTAGAATGCTTTTTTGTCCTATCTTGACTAGTCAACTCTTTCTCAACTACCAGTTTCAGGTCCAGTTTATATCCCTTGGGGAACCTTTTCACAACTCCCTGACTAGCTCAAATCCCTTGGTCAAGGTTTTCGTGTACTTCTCTTTGATAGCATTTACCATGACTCTAATTTTACCTCTCTTTAATGGACCATATGATAAACTTCTGTCACCCCTACTAGACTGCAATGTCCATGAGGGTAAGGATGGTATCTTGAGGAAACTTTGTGTTCCAAGTGCCCAGCATAGAGCCCCCACCATGGCCCTATATCTATGCAACAAGTGAGTGTGACTCTAAGAAGAGGGGCCTACTTGTAATTGTTTCTTTTAATGGGGTTTGTTGTGCTCTTAACACTTGGCACTCAGGAGTTCTTGGATCTCCAGGTCTCTGGGTAAGGGATCAAACCAAATCAAGTGGAAATTCTGTGAAGCAGAGGGTGCAGCACCCTTTGTACCTGTGACCCCAACTGATGACAGAAGGAGCCAACTTTCCCACTACCATAGTGCCCCACATACTTCAAGTTTGAAGTTTGAAAAGATTTCTGTGTGTCACCAAGCTCATTGTATGTATTAAGTTATAATACATTTTCTTTTTTTTTTTCCAAAGTCACAAATAGTAGCCAGCTAGAGCTGCTAGTTAACATAAACTTACAGTGTTAATATACTATGTTGATATTCTTGCAAACCAAAACAATGATGCAAAAATACCTGTCTCATGTGAGACTTCAGATTTCATTAGAAATAACTCTGGTGGGGCGGGGGTGGGGTGGGGGGGTGGGGGTGGGGGCGCCTGGGTAGCTCAGTTGGTTAGGTGTCTGCCTTCTACTCAGGTCATGATCCTGGAGTCCTAGGATCGAGCCCTGCTTTGGGCTCCCTGCTCAACAGCGGAGTCTGCTTCTCCTTCTGCCCCTCACCTGCTTGTGCTTTCTCTCTATCTCTCACTCTCTCAAATAAATAAATAAAATCTTTAAAAAAAAGAGAAAGAAAACTCTGGGCTTTTATTTTTGTGTTTTGAGGACTGATAGAAATCTAGGATCCTCAGGCTGGGAACCATTGCACCAAATCCCATAGGACAGGACAATAAAACTGGGGTGAGAAGACCTTCCTCTCTGTTCTGCTACTGCTGTGTCCCTTTCACAGGATTGTGACCTGGAGTATTTGGTAATAGAGACTATAGTTAGCCAACTCATTAGTGTCAGGCTTATGGACTGACATGATGTTTTAGGCAGAATCACCCAGCTGAGGATGAAGCTGACAGTGGTCCATGCCTTCACTAAGAAGAACATTTTTTGAAACCTAATCATGGCTAAGTTTACCCTGTTCTTAGTTGTAAACTGGCATTACAATCTGAGGGTTACATTTAGTAATAATTCCAGACATACATGGCTGGTTTCTTAAAGCCAAATAAGTATTTAGATAATAGAAGGAACAAAAGGTCAGACACAGGCCTGCCAAAGCTTGACGGTGATGCATGTTTTCAGGAAAAGAAACAGTGATTTCCTTTATTCTGCTTTGAGACAATATCTTCGAATATCTATCTACCATAAAATAATAGCATATCATCTGTATGGAACACAAGGAAATAATTAAAGCCTGACCCCAACTTGCATTATAGCAGTTGGGTGAAGACAAATGAAATTTTATATATAAAAGTGCTTTGAGGGTGCCTGGGTGGCTCAGTTGGTTAAGCGACTGCCTTCGGCTCAGGTCATGATCCTGGAGTCCCGGGATCGAGTCCCGCATCGGGCTCCCTGCTCGGCAGGGAGTCTGCTTCTCCCCCTCCCGCTCCCCCCTCTTGTGCTCTTTCTCTCTCTCACACTCTCTCTCAAATAAATAAACAAAATCTTTAAAAAAAAAGTACTTTGAGCTTCTAGGAGGAAGGTTTTAATACAAAACCTGAAGAATGTTCACTCTAGGTGTTTTTATGAGTAAAAATTACATTTAAGTCACATATATTCCATGTTTTGAAATCTGAAGCTAATTCTAGTCATAAATAGAGCAGATGCAACATGATCAGGGAAACACTGCTGTAGGTACTCTCTAAAAATGCTGCTGTGACAGGTAGGCATAAAAATCTGGTGCTGACTCCATGAAAAGTGAGACTGTGGCTAAGAGGTTCATTTAAGGTGAGTCAACAGTAGAATTCCTCTGCTCAGATCCTTTTTGAATTAAGTGAAAAATAGCACTATTATACTTGTCTCCAAAATGACCTCTAATACCATTCTTCTGCACCATTCAAGCTACACCCACCACTAAACTGTTCTTTAAAACCACCAAACTGCAGTCCTGTCTAAAGGTTAATGATGCAAACCCATAACATAACATTTATAAACAAACAATTTCAGAAAGAGAAGGAGAAGTCTTAACCAGAAAGCAGAAATAATATTTATGGTATTATTGTAAGTGCATGGAACACAACTAACAAAGGATACTCCTTCATTTTTCAGTAAAACCAATTGAGGAAGAGCTGTGTTATGACTCAGAACTGACTTTTCCTTTAATCTGATATTTAGACCTTGGTGATGGTGCCAGCACTGAGGTTTGTCTACCTATAGCTTTGGATGGAGTGTCCTGAAATAGCTTTTCCTTACTCTTTGGGAAATGAAATAGAGACCGTGACAGGAGTGAGAAGAAAACCCTGCACTCAGATCACACCGAAACTGGACTTCAAGTATAGGATCTCATGTGGGACCTACTCCTGGCCAATGAACTGATGAGTAGTGAAATGAGAAGCCCAAAAGGGACTGCAGGTTTTGAGGTCTGTGCCGACTCTCTTCAACCATGGTGTTTCCAGTGGTTAAGAGGCACCTGGGCACCATTGCTCTGGAATATAAAATGAAGAGTTACCAACCTAGTTGCAGCTCCTTGGGAATATTTCTGGTTGGATTTTCTCAGTATTGATGACAAAATAATCAGCCAGAAGGCTCTTATTAAAGCATATGCCACTTTCCAAAGAGTGTGAGGCTTTCATGGACAAAATAAAAGCTGTTTTTCTTCTTGGTCTCTACCTCGCAGAAAGACGGACTACTGAGGTTCATGGGCAAGAGGCTATGTGAACCTTTGTTTTTCCTAATTTGTATAGAAGCCCCTTATACTGGAGGAGTGAGGAGAGAAGGGAGCTGAAAAATGGAAAGGTCCCCACCCTGACAATTTGTCGTGGGAAATCAAAATGTATGCTAATGTAAATGATTGGAGAAAATTGGAAAGAAAAAACAGGGAGTATGTTTATAATCAGCTAGAGTGTATTTCCCAGGGCTTAAGCAGTGGTCCTGCCCACATACAACTGTTTAGGGTGTGTACATAAGCAGGGGTTAGTTTAGGAAGGAAACAGAAGCTTACCTGTTCCCCAGTGATTTACATGAATGAATAACCCAAAACAAACTAGCGATTTAAAAAAAATAGCCAAAAGCCACATTCACATTTGTCTGGGAATTCATGTTGGAGAATAGCCTTTTGGAATTGTAACAATGAAATGCTAACATTTTGATCATTTTAATCATCTTTCATAAATCTCGAATGGTTTTGCCAAAATAAATATATTTGCTTTGGGTTAAAATGTACCAATTTTGTACTTTGAAATACTGTTTTCCTTTTTTAAAAAAGCCAGATAATCAACACACAGGAATTTGAAGACAACAAAGTGTACCCTGGGCTTCAGGTCCAAAACTATTTTATACTTGAAATGATGGATTTCATTTTGCCTCCCACATTTAACAAATGTTAACATATTGCCATATTTGCTTCTTTATTAAAAGGAATAAAATGTGTAGCTGTCACTAATGTCTCCCTCCACATGTCATTCCCCTCCTTTTCCTAAAGAAAACCATGAAGTCTCTGAATCTGGAACACTGCTAAGGGATGCAAGCCGTGTACTGTAGAACTCCAGTTGTGCAATGGGACAGCCCAATAACCACCACATAAAGTGCCCACATTTATTTTTGACCATTCAATATAGATGTTTGTATCTTTATACAGTATTTATTTATTTATTTAAAAGATCTTATTTATTTATTTGACAGAGAGTGAGCACAAGCTGACAGAGCAGCAGACAGAGGGAGAGGGAGGAGCAGGCTCCCCGCTGAGTAAGGAGCCTGATGCTGGGCTTGATCCCAGGACCCTGGGATCATGACCTGAGCCAAAGGCAGATGCTTGACCGACTGAGCCACACAGGCGCCCCTCTTTATGCAATATTTAGCATGCTTTCAGTGCTTTAAAAATATTTACCAAGACACAAAACTGTGCATATCCTCCTCCACCTTGTGTTATTTTTAATTACAGTAGAGTTAGTGATTGCCTACCCGTTAACTATTTCCTCCCTATTCCTTGATAAAGGAGTCCCAATTTTGTTGAGATTTCCATTTCTTAGGAAAGGAGAACCTGTCCCCATGCCAAAGGTAAATACCAACTAGTATAAGCAATCATGGTAATCTCATTCCTTCCCAGTGAATGGACAAAACAGGGCCATGTGACTTAACTCTGATCAGTAAAACAAGAGAATCCTGCTGGGAGGTTTCTGGGAAAGATCTCTTATTCTTGAAAGTACAGAAAGAAATGGCTTCATCTTCTGCTGAATATTGTCCTATTTGTAAGACCTAGAACTGTGCAGCCATCTTGCTACTTTGAGGAGGCTTACCTGAAGATATGACCACATAATGACAGGGGTAGAGCAGAACTATGGGCAAAATGAGGAGAAGCTATATTAACCAATCATCAGGCTATCCTACCTCAAGTTTCTTTTTATATGAGTTAATGCTTTTCCTCTTTATATGCCATATTGATCATAATTTGTATTACTTCCAGGAAAAAGCATCTGTTTTTTTTTTACAGTGCTGGGAAGTACGGATTTTTCTTGAATATTTTAAATCACTGAATAGTTCTAATGTATGAATATTTATCCACTGTCCTATTAATGGACATTTAGACTATTTTCAATTTTCTACTATTACAAGATTGCAGCAAACATCCTAACTCATGTCTTTTTATGCGTATTGTATAAGTGGAATTGTTGGGTCACATAGATAGGTAATGGATATCTTCACTTGTATTAGATATTCCCAAATTGTTCTCCAAAGAGCCTGAAACAATTGATGCCCCTGCAGTAGATAGGAGCATGTCTTTCCCAGCACTATTGGCCTGTCAGGCTTTTACATTTTGGTCTTTTCATACTTTTAAATGTTGCCTTCATGCTGAAATGGTGTCTTCTTGTTACTTTCACTTCCATTTCCACGTTTACAAATGAGGTTGAGAAACTTTTATGTATTTGTTAGCCCTTGAAGCTTCCTTTTTAAAAATTGTTTATTTAAGTTATTTCTTTATTTTTCTGTTGGATCGTTTGTGTTCTTTGTTGGTTTTTAGAATTTATTTCAATAACCTAGACTTAACTCTTTATCAGTTATATGCACTACAAATATCTTCTCCCAGTGTATTATTTGTCTTTTATTTGTGGTATCTTCTGTGACACATGCATTTATACTTGAGTGTAGTCAGATTTATCAGTTTTTTCATTTATAACTTGTGACTTTTATGTCTTCCTTGAAAATTCTTTCCTGAGGTCGTAATGACAGGACCCTACATTTTCTTAAAAATTGTAAAGTTTTGCTTTTCACATTTAGATTTTTAGTATATCTATTTTTTTTGCTTTTTAATGAGGTGGAATTTCTAAGTTTTCTTATTGTATAAATCCTTTGTAGCAGTTAAGGTATAATCAGTAAACAGAAACCATGCTAGGTATGTCAGAAAAGGGAGTTTAATATAGAGAATTAGTTACACAGGTATTGAAGGTGTGAGAGGACAAAAGAGGAACCCTTTGTTTCAGCCCAAAGGGAACTGAAGGAAGCAGATACCAGCCTTAGGTCTAGGAGAACAGAAGAAAGAATTGGGATTAACAGATCCTAGAAACTCAGAGGACTCCCCTGAGAATATGTGCTCTGACCTTTTGGACCTCCACCTGGCTCCTGCTGGCGCACCTCTGATGGGCGCGGTGAGGCTGGCTCTGGGACGTGCTGAGAGAACTAGAAACTGGAGTGAACTGGAACCTGCTGGGCTGCCCTGCCACTGCCTGGGTGAATTGATACTGCTAGGGCAATGTTAATGGGAAAACAGGAAAAAAAGTACAACCTTCTCTTCCTGCGTTCCAGTCTGCCTCTATTCCTTCCACTTGGCAGAACCTAAGGGGAAGCCAGGTAGCAAAGCAATCTGGAAAATGTGGACTGTGTTTTCCCAGTTGCAGCTTTACTGAACTGAGTGTAGAAGGGTAGATTCGATCCAAGAGACAACATCGGAAAATAAAGAGCCCATTGGTGGTGTCCACAGTGGGCTGTATGTACCTGAGGGGACATGCAACCTGATTCATGGGACTGTGAAAAGAAATTCAATTTTATTGTTATTTAACAAGACTATTTAGAGTTTTCACACTAGTGCCCTCACTCAATCTACATAACCATTGTTAAATGTAAAGATAAGCTAAACACTGTTATCAAAACCCTATATTCCAAAGTTGACCTTTGATAACACATTATTGTTGGTAGTATGCTACCTAGCAGATATTTTCTTAAAAACAAGCACCTCTAAAACAAACCCTTCAAGATAACAGTGACATTTTAGCCACAAGCAAGAAACAGCTTTTCAAAAGAAGGCTCATATAAAGAGAATTTGTGGGAGAATATTTCTATTATTGTGTTACTTTGTTGGCAAAGTTGGTATCTAATCAAATGTTTTCATTTGCACAAATAATCTCAAAATATATTAGAACGTTTTCCAAATGAAAAATTCTAGTGTATTTTCAATGTGTTTTGGAAAAATATAAATATAGATTACCTTTTCATATTTTTCAGGAACAATGACATTAGAGATTATGGAACTTTACTAGCTGAATTTTGTCAAAAGCCACTCATAATTGGTGGATAAAACTAAAAAATGAATCTCAGGACTTAAATATAACCCATGGCACACTTATTTCATTTGGACCTCTGGATTATTGTTAGTAATCTTAAAAAAATTAAAGCAACTATTAGCACAAATGTGAAATAAACTGAACCTAAAACCCAATTTTTATATCACTATACATAACCTATTAAACTAAGATTTTAAAATAAGAAAGAATATTTGCTTTTAGCAAAAATCATTAAATACTTATATATTGTTAGTAAATACATGAAGTATTGATTTCACTTTGGTCTTATTTTTCATTTCTCTTATTTATAATATAAATTTAAACATTAGTTCAGCAATATGTAGATATAAGTTATGAATACATAAATACTCCAGGGGTTTGTGTGAGCAAATCTGGTTATTTTAAATCTAATGAGCTATGCAGTAGGATGTATAACCAAAAGTGTTTGGAAAGAACTGTTGCAAGGTAAACAGGCATATTAAAAATGTAGAGTTTATTTGTGTAAAAATTGATTTGAATTGAGCAGGATCCAATGTAACAGAAAGGAGTCCAAGGAGCTGTAGAAAATGAAAGGCTTTTATAGGCAGAAGGGAGCAGGGACAAAGACATTAAACTAGGCAAAAAAAGTGGGTTGGTTATTGCAAGGTCACTTTCCTTAAGGGGATGGCAGGGGCCTCTCAGGCAGATGACCTAACTAGTGCCCGTCAGGCAATTCCTGATTAACTTGTTTAAGATTCCATTTCTGGGAGAGCTGAGCTATAATTAAGTCTTAGTTTGGTAACATGGGACATAGCATAAGCAACTCCATTTTGGGCCTGTTGTCTTGTTTCTACTGCTACTTGTTCACGTAGTTGTGATGTTATACTTGTTTTAACTCCTAAATCTAAATTATGTAATAACCTAAAGGATATCCAAAAATAAGTAGACTAAGAGTTTGAAAGCTTTTATTTCCTAAAAAGTTACAGCACATAGCCTACATTTTAGTTACTTTAGGACTAAATACTCTAGATGTTTTTATAGAATGAAGTGCTTTGATAAACAGGTGACTGACTTCCAGCCATTACTTCATTATTTTATGAAATCACTGACAGTCTGTTTTCTAAACTTCCCAAATATATATATATAATTTAGTTTACAAAAAATATATAACTTTAGTGAAACTTTATTAGTAAAATATGTATTCGACTTCATATATTTTCATGTTTCCCAATTAACTGCATATTTGCATATTTGTTCTTAAGTAGCTATAAGACACAAGCAAGTCACTCTACCTATTCAGGCTTCATTCTCTTCACTTGTGTAATGAAGGGGTTGGCATAGATATCAAAGGACCCTTTCAAACCTCAAATTTTTGGTATTGCATAGAAAACTAATCTAGAATGGGGCTTTTCAAACTATTTCATTAAATTTCAGAATTCCAGGGCACTGACTTTCAGAGTTTTAGTGGCTGGCAGTGTTCCCAGGGCCTGCAATAGATGCATTCACTGTTCTCTTGGTCCCGTTGAAAAGATCCTCTAAAACAAAACTTTACCAACTATTGTGTATTCCTGGTGACCAGGAGAAGAACTCACAAGACTGATTTCTAAGTCTTGAGGACCTGTTTTCTAGTGCCCTGATATGCCGCATGCCCTAAGATGCCATCATTTAGACATGTCCTGTGTATTGCAATTTGTGCTTGCTTCTACCTGCTTCATGTACAGACCATCTTGTCAGCTTGCCTTTTTCCTCCACCATCCTGGGATGGTCTCTGGTTTGGGGGTTTGTACACTTGAAGGGTTTAGGTCTTCCTTCCTGTCTTTCTCCCCACGCTAACAACACCCCTGAGGGTTCCTTGAAAGAGAAATAACATGGCCATTTGGGAGATGTTTGTTTTGTGTCTGCCCCACCAGCAGCCGGCATTGCCCCAATCCTACAATGAGAGTTTGGAGTCTAAGACATGAAAAACAGCTCGTAAGAATTTCAGAGACTCATAAAATTTGTAAACTAATGATCTAGGCCTTTAATTTTCTTTGGAAAGGTGGCAACCCAAAGTTGCATGGAGCCAAAAGGAATTTTTAAGACACAAGGAAATGCCTTTCTTCAGGCTTTCATTCCTTGAAATGTTAGACAACTTGTCACTCTCTGGTAAAAAAAAAAAGAAAAAAGACCTCTGTGTATGGGATGAAATGGCCTTCAAAGGGGCAAAAATAAGACCATCTTGTCTGTGACAGGGTAGAATGACACAGCCACGAGGCAATGGCAGACAATTGCTGTGAGGAGAGATAGGATTGAATGGGGACAGGGCCAAAAAGACAAAAGAGAAACAACCCACTGGGAGTGGTTATAAGTCCTTTCCTGTGTAATACAGTGGAAAAAACAAAACAAAACAAAACAAAACAAAAAACAGAGGCACTAAGAGCTCAGGAGACAGATTTAGATTGAAAAATCTGTAAAAGAAGTAAAGGGCCAAGCACATCCAAACTCTGGGTCAGCCTAGGGGATAAATCATGGTCTGCTCCCAAATATCTCACTCCATTGCTTTGGTACTTAAAATGCCTACTCTTAGTCACTCATTGGGGTGGTAACATTATCTCAGGAATGCAAATGTTATAAATTAATTAAAAGGGATGAAAGGAAGTTTTTAACAGAAAAACATGGATTTTTCAAATTATTTGCTAGTTTGGAAATCCAAAAGTGAAGTCCTAGGAGAATCTAGTATAGGAAGACATATTTTAATGGAGACACCCAGTCACTTACTAAAATATAATTTTATTCAATTCTCTTAATGTCACTTAACACTCTTCTGTAGTTTCCGTTTTTATTCTTGTCTCCTATTCTTGCCTCTTCCCATTGATATCCATAAACACAGAAGCATGTCTTACGACTTTATGCCCAGTGCCTGGCATATTGCTGAGTACATGGTAAGCTCTGAAGACATATTTGTTAAACGCCTGATGAATGAAGGAATGAATGAATGAGTGATTTAAGGAAAGAATAATATAGGAGAAGATTCAGACATGGGTGTTTGTGTATGTTTGAAAAAGATAAGCCTAGGTAAATTGCTGGGAACACAGAAAGAGGAAAATAAGGAGTTTGGACAACTGGGTACCTAAAGTCAGAACAGAAAGAGGGTTGCCAAAAATAAATGTGCCATTTTCCCCAATATTGGTCCTGGAAATAAATATACTTTGTCTTAATTGGGAGGTGTGGGATATTACTATAATTCAGAATTATTGAAAAAGTCTTGGAATGAGGCACAAGCAGCCCTGCTTTTGTATTTGGCCTGGGCCTCTACCAAAAATATCCCTTGTGCTTTGCAAGAAATGTTACAGAACTGGGTGCTCTGAAATGCCTGCTTTTAATTTATAGAAATAACAAGCATTTCGCTCAACTACATGGTGGTCCTTATTAAGCAAGTGTAAGCGTTGGATGCTAGTGAAGCCCTGTCTATGTGCCTTGGTGGTGCTTTTGATGACTGGCTCCAAAGTTCCTGTATAGAAAACGATCAGAAAGAAACCTTGAGAATTTTCAAATTTAGTAACAATTTCATCATTTACTTTGGTATTTCAAGTAAAGAGAGGGGGGAAAAATGCTGTTTTGGGAATATTTTGACTTGGCCTTTCTTACCTTCAAAGAGCTTGGATCTGATAAAGGGGTACAGAATATAAATAGCCCTGAATGTTTCAAATCTTCTCAAATATAAATTTGTTTGGTTCATTGCTTCATTTTCTTTTTCTTCTACCCCCCACCTTTTTTTGTTGTTCTGGTGGTTTTTTGCTTTATTTTGTTTTATACCCTGGAAGGAAGAAATCTAGACTTACCCAAAAGCAAGACGAAGACTCAACACATAACCCCCATTTTATTTTTAAGGGAAATTCTGTGTGTTCCTTCCTATCTATATAATTTTCTTTTCAAAATTTAATCTTTGCTATTTCTTATTTCAAAGCTAATCATTTACCACCTAATTTTAAGTTGCATAATGATCCAGGAATACTACCTAATATTTTTAGAGGAAAAATTTAATAAAGGAGGAAATAGTATGCATAGGTTTATGAAGGCAACTTGAAGAAAAGAAGAGGACCTCGTTGGACACTGCATTTTTCTGCTTTATCAAAGTTGTCAGGTGATCTCTCAAGGCTAGGAGCCTACTTAAGGACAAAATTTCTTTTTTGTGTACCGTCATCACATTTCCCAGGGTAACATAAGGGTATTGTAATGACTTCCCTTTAAAAAGGTCCAGGGTCTCCAATTATGTGTATCATACACTATGTGAGTTAAATGTTCATTCTTGGAAGATGAGAGAAAGCCTGGCTCCTTTGAGGACTCATGAGAACCTCCAGTATTTCAAAAGGCCTTTCAACACGCAGTCTTCACCAGACTGAGTACAAGTTGTGGAAAGTATAATAGGGAGAACTAGGTTTCTTTTTGTTTGTATTTCTGATTATATATTTACACACAGCTAGAATATAAGTTTTAGGGTATAACTGTCAAGTGAGTAATTTTCTGGAATGGTTAATTATTTAAAATAATTCTATTCAAAATGATTTGTTTATTCCCTGTCAGTGCCACCAGACACCAGATACTGCATCAAGTAATGTCCCTGTTGCTCAGTCTAATGGAATCATGTCAGTCCCTACCATACTTTACCTGATTAATAACATCTGTTGACACAGTTGTTTTACTACCTAAGTCCTGACGTAGTCTCTTTTCTGAGCTTCAGAACTACCATTCTCTAATTCTTCCTCTTCTTCCTTTACTGGTTGCTCCTTTGCTGGAGATTAGTCTCCTTTGCTGGGTCCTCCTCATCTTCTTGGCCACGAGGACTTGAACACCTCAGGGTTCAGTCTTTGAACATTGTCTCTTCTTTGTTTCACTTACTCTATTTTCACCTAGCTGATCTCCTTCAGTCTCATGGTTTTGAATACATCAGTGTCTCCTAATTGTTTGTACCTTCCTGATTCCCTAAGTCCCAGACTCTAATATCCAGCTGACTCTTCAAAAGATTCCCCTGAATAGCTAATATAGTACAGCTCAAACTTACCATTGTCTAAAATGAATCTCCCCTAAAATATTTTCCCAAATCTGTTCCTTCCACAACTTCCTTATCTCAATACCATTTCATCCTTCTACTTACTAAAGGCAAAATCTTTAGAGTCATCCTTGACTCCCCTCTTTCTCAAATGGCCCACATTCACCCCATCAACAAATTCTGCCACTGCCTCTCTTTGATTTCTCCCACCATAGTCCAACTCTTCATCTTTACTCACTTGTATTCTACCAATAGCATTCATATGAGTTCCCTTGTCCCCAAAATTGTTCCCATGCTGGTTTTGACATGGTGCCTGAGTGATACTTTTTATTTTTTTTAAAGATTTTTTCCATTTATTTGACAGAGAGAGACACAGCGAGAGAGGGAACACAAGCAGGGGGAGCAGGAGAGGGAGAAGCAGGCTTCCTGCTGAGCACGGAGCCTGATGCAGGGCTCGATCCGAGGACCCTGGGATCATGACCTGAGCCGAAGGCAGACACTTAACAACTGAGTCACCCAGGCACCCCTGAGTGATACTTTTTTTTTTTAATGTTTTATTTATTTATTTTTGAGAGTCAGAGAGAGAGAGAGGAAGAGGCAGAGGGAGAAGCAGGCTCCCTGCCTAGCAGGGAGCCCGATGCGGGACTCGATCCCAGCACCCTGGGATCATGACCTGAGCTAAAGGCAGACGCTTAACCATCTGAGCCACCCAGGCACCCCTCTGAGTGATACTTCTTAAAAACTAGGTCAAATCATGTTTTCTTCAGTTCAGACCTCACAAATGACTTCCAATCTCAGCGTGAAATCCAAACCCCTTGTCCTGACTGTGACCCTGACCACCCATTATCAACATGATCTGGCTTTCTGCTGCCTTTCTCCAATCACATCCTCCTCTTGTCTCCTGTTTTTCTGCTCAAGGTAGATTTGGTTCCCTGCGGTTTTGGTGATGGTCCCACATTAAAACCTTTGTACTAGGTGTTCCCTATACTAGAATTAACTTTTCTGCCAGATTTCCACATGGCTCACCTCATCATTTCTTTTAAGCCTCTTTTCAATCAGAAAGGCAGTCCTTTCTACCTTATTCAAAAGTAGAACAAAGCTCCCCTATTACTTACATTATCTATCCGCCTTAGCTTGCTTCATTTTTTTCATTGAATTTATCATCACTTGTGCATAGATTTTTAAAATTTATTTTGTCTCCCCTCACTAGAAAACAAAAATAAGCAATATAACACCATGAATCAGAAACTGAATTTGTTCTGCTCATTGATCTAATGCCAGTGGTAAAACATATCCCTGGCACTCAAAAAATAATTGATGAGTTGAATCGTAATGGACCATATACAAAATGTATACTTATTTAAGAAATTTCAAGTTATAAAAAATGAATTTTAAAATTTGAGTTTATAATTAACCAAACTCTGTTGGTGTTCAATAATTCATATATTAAATAATTTATAAATTTAGAGTAGAAAAAATATGGACATCTGTTTTCAAATTGGAACAATCAGGGCTCAAATTTTGATTCTACCTTTTACTAGCTAGTTAACACTTTTGGCAGGTTACTTATTTTCTTAGAGCTTCAGTTTTCTAATGTGTTAAAACAGGAGAATATTAATCTTGGTTATGAAGATTATTCATATCCATTAGAAGTTTGCATAGAATAGATGGTATTAACAGCAGCAATAATAATGATAGTAATAGTTTTTCCCTAACTCAAAGTATGCAAGTGCTTCTTTAGAGACTAAGCAATACGAGAGCTTCAGCAAGACATTTAATTGGGCTTCCCCAGAATTTCTGCCTGGACTGAGACCTAAAATAAACAGAAATGGTGAGGAGAATAGGATGGTGCCAAGACCATTGAGGCCACTATAATCCTAGAAATCTCTGAAGACATGAGCCTCATTCTGGAGTAGCCTAGGAGTTTCACTCTAGACCACCCCCATTCAAAGAACACTCAGGAGACCAGCTCATTCCAACAGCAATGCCAGAAGTCTTCTACCACAGAGAGGATCTAAATCTCAGGGGAGAACAAGAACTGACCCAGTCCTCCAGTGCCTCTCAAGAGCCTGGATTATACTCAGTGAACATTAACTGACTGATCAAGTAAATGGAATATAGTGTCTATACATGTGAAATAGTGTCTTTGACATCTACACTCAGGAAATGTTCCTTTCCAATAAATATATTAAAGCAAAAGATGTATGATTCTTCTTAAAGTTAGTGCTTACTCCTTTATTTCATTTGTCATCATTGCTTCCCATCTTGGTCCCTCTTCCTCTCCCTTTAAATTCTCATTCCACCAATGAAAAGCAGAAGGGTACAGCCCAGTACATGGCCAATGCATAAACCTTTTAGAATGTGTTTTTTTCCCTCTGTTAGAGAGGTAGATATACTGGAAGGTAATATGTATTAAATGAAGAAAAATAGAGATCTTAGCTGATAGTCAAAAAGAAAATGTCCTTCACTTCTCTTGACCTTTTCTTTTCCCTGGAACAAAGTACCAGCCATAGTTAACAAGTTTTGATCTGTTCTAAAGGAAAGTCCAGAGGAGTTCCAATAACCTTACAAAACTCCAACTGTTCAAGGAAAGAAGGTAGAGACATAGGTGTTGTTGGTTTGATTTGATTTTTGATGGGACTTGGGTGTATAGGTGGGGAACTAGTACTGGGCAGAGCTCAAGGAACTATTTCATTGAGTATAAATAACACTGGCAAGGGGCACAAGAACTCCCTGGAAGAGCTCACTCACCACTCTTGCCTGCCACCCCAAAGCCAAATACTTTTTTTAATAAAAATATATATATACAACTGTGATTATAGAGTTATGACTTGCACAGTGAGGCTTCATCCAGTCATTTTACCTTCCTGAGCCAGTCATTGGAAGGCCAAAAATGTTCCAAATCTAAGGTGATGTGTAATACTGCTTTAGGTTTCACAAGACTGCCCAGGATCACCCTTGTTCAGGAGCCAGACCAAACTTTACCTGGCCAAAATCTCACAAGAATTAATGGTTTTTAAGAGGAGGTCATTGGCAGGACCTTAGGAAATGAGATCCCAAGACATGGAACTAATTGTCCGACAGAAGAGATTTCACATCGGGAAAGAGGTACTAGCTTGTTTGACGAGTAGGATATGTGGAGGGAACAGAGCCCAGGAATGCTCAAACGTTTCTGAAAGTCCTTTATGTGGTTTAAGTTAGGTGAAAGAGTTTTTTGTCTCTGATCACTTAGGATTAAATAAATTTCTACACAAATTTTGTTTATGAAATTTCATTCTTTTTTTTTCTTCAAAGAGATTTTGTATGTTGACTGAAACTTTGTACCATGAGAAAATGCACATATGGAAAACTCACTGCAATTTTTTGGTTAAAAGGGAGAGCAGGAGCCTCTTTCACTACTGGGTAACATAAGTGTTTGTTTACTTGTTCATACCATATTCTGTTAAGTACCTAGATCACAAATAGCCACCTGGTTTTTCAATTAGGACATCAAGGTGACTAATTAGATGGCAAGTTCCTTGAAGGTAGGGCACTCATCTTGTGGCTTTCTATAACTCTTACTTTGTCTCTCATGATATATGAGCATACTAAACACCCAGGATATCTTCCATGAAGTAGATTGACTAGTAGGTACATTAAATTAACATATTCAAAATCTGAAGTTCTTTTGACATACCAATACACAAGAGAAAGAAGAAAAGTTCCTCTTTTTTTCCCCCTCATTTTGTTCAAAGGTATTTAGAGTGCCTACTCTATGCCAGGGATGGTGGTTGGTCTAGGAGCTAGGATTAAGCAAGGACGACATATTTTCTGCCTTGAATAGTGTAGTCTGATGAGGCGTAGGGTTGAAGTGCAGAAGTAATATATAATCATCTGAAATTATAATTCAGTATAAGAAGGACTAGCTTAGAGATATTAAGAAAATGCTGAGAACTTCAAAAAGCTTTGCCTGAGGAAAACAGGAAAATCTTCAAAAAGAGGTTATCTTAGCTCTTAAAAGACCACTGAAAGTGTGTGCATACTTAGAAAGCACCTTCTTATCTACTGTTTCCTTTCGCACCAATTCCATTCCCTATTTTTTAAATTAAAATTAGTAGAGGAGAGCAAAGAAAGGCAGTATGTTGCAACACACTTAGGAATTTGTTGGGTCTAGTAGACTCCCAGACAGCAAATAGCCCAGGATACTACCATTTTACTGAGACTTCCAATATATTAAAAACTTTAAAATATCAAAACAATGTTCTCAAAATTGTGGAACATTAAAAAATATTTAATAAAACAATATTTTAATACAAAATACTATGCAATATAATTGCAATACTTAAAATTGTAAGAGTTATTATAAATATTTTTGCACAGTATGCTCTTGAAAATTGAGACCCAATAATGAGCACAAGTACAACATTCAATGGTAAGTATGTTTATAACCTCATCTGAAATTACCTGAAAGCCTAATTTTCAAATACCTTCATGAGTGTAAGGCATGGGTCACATGGCCTTCTTGATCCATCAATATGATAATTCCAAAATTCACAGAGAAGACCTAGTGTGTGGTTTGGATAAAATTACTCTAAGGCAAGGATTCAAGGATATGATACCAAAAAATTTCAGTAGAAAATGGCAATTTACAAAACCTTGGGTATCCAGTGTTACCAACTAATGACTTAGGCCAAGATTATGGTATAATACACATTACGGTAGAGGAGGTATGCTGAGTAGAACATACTAGATTAGTATATAGTTCACTAGATTGGCATTACCACAGCTTCTTAACATTAGCAAAGAGAGTTCGGGTACACACAAATAATAGATATAGTATCAACATTCTGAATATGGTGTCCTATTTGTATACTCAGTTGATTAAAATAATGGAGAAGGAGTGGAAGAATAAATGACATAGTAGGTCTTTTCCCAGTGATCCTACAAGACTTCTAATGATCATATCTCTCCAAGAGTCAGAACAGACCTCATCAAATCTGAGCTATCTCAAGAAGTATCATCTAGTCTTTAAAGAAAAAGATCCCCATAACTAAACTTACGTCTCATTTGTGATAGTTTTTATGAATCCTTGCTCTTCTGGGGATGAGCCATATGGTCTTCCCAAAGCATATTTGACTTAAAAAAAAAAAAAAGTATTTCTACTTTACCATTGGTCAGTTCACCAGTCTTTTGCATTAAGGAAATACATGAGTTTTTATTTCTGGGTAAAAAATTTGCCCCAAAACTTAGTGATTTAAGACAATACACATTTGCTATACTGCAGTTTCTGTGGACTAGGACTCTGCATATGGTTGAACAAGGTGCCTCTAGCTCAATGCCTCTCACAAGGCTGAAATCAAGATATTAGTAGTGGCTGCAATCATTTCAGGGCTGTTGGGGGAGGATTCATTTCCAGTCTCACTCACATGGCTGTTGGCAGGCATTAGGTCCTCACTGGCATCAAGTTTTCAAGAACTAGGCCTCTCCTTTGGACAGCTCACAACATGGCAGCTGGTATGCTTGAGAGAGGACTGGAGGGCGTGGGTGTGTGCCCAAAACTGAAGTCACAGTCTTTTTGTAACCTAATCTTTGATTACTTTTGCGGTGTTCTATTTATTAGATGTAGTAGCCAGCCTGTACTCAAGAAGAGGGGATTATACAAGGTCATGAATACCAAGAGGTATGAATCACTGGAGGCCATCTTAAAGGCTCCCTGTGTCCCCTAAAGAGGTAGAAGTAAAATATGAATGGTATTGCAACTCATAAGATTACCACAGGGAGAGACCTTGTGAATCTCTCCATCTGGATGGACTGTCCCCTTCACTTCTCACCCAGAGTTATGTAGTAGTTTGAAATAGAGATTTGTCTCTCCATTGTGCCATCTGTAAAAGAATGGAACTTTTCAAATTCAATGCATGACTAACACCCAGACCTGAAGGCACATGTGTACAAACAAATTATACTTCCAAATGCGAATACAGAAAGTAAAATAGTGCTAGACTTGTGTTTCTCATGTTTCATACCATTTTCTAAAAAGCATGATTTAGACTATTAAATTAACTGCTGAGGAATGTGCACCATGGTGAAAAAGAGACTTCATTTTTCACAGTTCTTGGCCTATCTGTATGTATGTCTGGAACCTAAGCACTGAGCAATTTCAAATTGTTGCCTCTTATTTCCTCTTTAATATACGCTGAAGAGAGTGAAAAGGAAGAATTTATTTTCTCAGTTTTATATGTTTCTCTCTCCATGTCCCTTCCATTACTCCTCCCTGTTTGCTGATCCATTCACCTCAGTAAAGTTCAAAGAAATTGAGCTTCTATTGTTCCATTTAAGGCAGTCTTATGAAATGACCTTGCTTTCTGTACAAGGTTGTTTTCAATGGTAACAATGACTTTATTAAGTAATAAATTCCTCAATGATAACTTGACACCTATGAAGTTTCAACTTTTAAACTTTCACTATAAGCAATCTACCAAAAGGAATTTCAGATCCTTTAACAATTGTAAAAGACACTTTTTCACCTGCTTCTAACTCAAACATAGTTTAACATATTTGCATCATTTTTTTTCCACTTTTGGATACAACCCAAATGTAAACAATTGCTGCCAAAAGGATAGTTTTCCACAACATTTTGCTAAATTAAAATAGGGTCTGAATGGTCTTAAATGCATTTTAAATAGTCTACATTTCCATACTTTCTAATTCCAAACTATGAGTTTTATTTGTATAGTAGATATCTGATAGATATTCTACAAGTATCTCAAATGCAAGATACTTCAAAATGAACTCCTCCTCCTCCCCCACCAAAATCAACTCATAGAGCTGTATGTGTTAGTAGCAATTATTTAATAATCCCAACTCAATTTATAGGAGATGTTTAAGGAGACCCAAACAATTTAGATGACTTGACCAGTGTACCTGGGCTTAAAGACCAGCTAGTGTCTCTTCCCTCCTGGTCCTTCATTCCTTTGGTTCCTCTGTTTTTATCAATGGCACCATTAAAGACTCCTACTCACCTCAAACTGTCCATGTCAAATTTAGCTCCTCCCCTTTCCCTATACCCAATCACCTGCCAAGTCTTACTACTCATACCTTGACGCTGTTTTCATTCGCTGTCTCACTGAACTCATTCACGTCCTTATATCTTACCCAGGGCTGTTGAACCAGTCTTTTAATTAGTTACCTTGACTTTGATCTTCACCCATTCACTGCTCCAGGTGACAATTAAAATGATGTCTTCCTTACACACAGTTTTGGTTATGTTATGGAAGGGTTCTAAAGCCTTGAGTGTCTTTCCGTTGTCAACTAGATAAAACATTCTCTACATTTTAGCATTCTGGGGTCTACACAGTCTAATTTCTATAAATATTCTCTACCATATCTCCTATGTTCAGTAACACTGTCTTCTCTGGCTAAACTTAAAAACTCCATTTCCAGAAAATACCTCATACTCCTTCAATTGTGTTCATGTCATTTCTTCTGCCTGGAATAACACCTCTTTTCAATATGG
Organism: Neomonachus schauinslandi; assembly: GCF_002201575.2. Lineage (NCBI taxonomy): Eukaryota > Metazoa > Chordata > Mammalia > Carnivora > Phocidae > Neomonachus > Neomonachus schauinslandi. Next base: position 45,557,640 of record NC_058403.1, on the reverse strand, counting down.
TGAAATCCTGCCCATCTATTCAACTAACATGAGCATTACTTTATCTGAAACACCGTTGGAATTGTTTCTGCCTTATTTATGGCTCTATTATATTCTTTCTAAAGGTCTAGAGCTACTGCTTTAACCTTTGCCATATTATAAGATTCCTAAGGACAGTGACCACTTATTTTCCAGCTGTGTTCTCCCTATGTGTGACTAATGTGGTTCTTCTTATCCCCAAATAGACTCAATAAAGGTTTATTGGATTAATAAACTTGGCCTATCTATGGAATGAAATCTAAAGCTTTCAAGATAGATGACTGTCAGTTTTGTTTTCAAGCGCCTCCATTACGGATACAATTATACCTTTAAGATATTACAAATTTGGTTCCAGACCACTGCAATGAAGCAAATATCCCAATAATGCAAGTCAAATGAACATTTGGGTTTCCCGGTGTATATAAAAGTTATGTTTTTACTATACTGTAGACTGTTAAGTGTATAATAGCATTATGTCTAAAAAAAAAAAGCACGTACCTTTATTAAAAAATACTTTATTATTAAAAAATGCTAACCATTGGGCAGCTCAGTTGGTTAAGCATCTGCCTTCAGTTCAGGTCTTGATCTCACGGTCCTGGGATTGAACCCTGCATTGGTCTCCCTGCTCTGTAGGAAGTCTGCTTCTCCCTCTGCCTCCTTCCACTCATTCTCTCAATCTTTCTCTCCCTCTTTCTCTCAAACAAATAAATAAAATCTTAAAGACAAATGCTAACCATCATCTGAGCTTTCGATAAGTCATAATCTTTTTGCTGATGGAGGGTCTTGCCTTGATGTTGATGGCTACTGACTGACCAGGGTAGTGGTTGCTGACGGCTAGGGTGGCTGTGGCAATTTCTTAAAATAAGACAACTGTGAAGTTTGCCTCATCAATTGCCTCTTCCTCCCATAGATGATTTCTCTGTAGTATGTGATGCTGTTTGACAGCATTTTATCCACAACTGAACTTCTTTCAAATTTGGAGTCAATCCTCTCAAACCCTGCTGCTGCTTTATCAACTCAGTTTATGAAATATCCCAAATCCTTTGTTGTCATTTCAACAATCTCTACAGCATCTTCACCAGGAGTAGTTTCCATCTCAAAAAACCACTTTCTTTTCTCATCCATAAGAAGCAACTCTTCATATATTCAAATTTTATCATGAGATTACAGCAACTTAGTCACATCTTCAGGCTCCACTTCTAATTTGAGTTCTCTTGCTATTTCCACCACATCTGCAGCTACTTCCTCCACTGAAGTCTTGAACCCCTCTGATTCATCCATGAGGGTAGGAATCAACTTCTTCCAAACTACTCTTCAGGTTGATATTTTGATCTCTTTCCATGAATCACAAATGTTCTTAATGGCATCTAAAATGGTGAATGTTTTTCAGAAGGTTTTCAATTGACATTGCTCAGATCCCTCAGACGAATCACTATGTATGGTAGCTATAGCCTTATGAAATGTATTTCCTAAATAATAAGACTTACAAAACTGAAAGGATTCCTTGATCCATGGACTATAGAATCGGTGTTGTTTTAGCAGACATGAAAACAACATTAATCTCATTGTACATCTCCATCAGAGCTTCTGGGTGACCAGGTGCTTTGAGTAGTAATATTTTGAAAGGAGGTTTTTTCCTGAGCAGTAGATCTCAACAGTGGGCTTAAAATATTCAATAAACCATGATGTAATCAAATGGACTATTATCCAAGCTTTGTTGTTTTATTTCGAGAGGACAGGCAGAGTAAATTTAGCATCATTCTTAAAGGCCTTAGGATTTTTGGAATGGTAAATGAACTTTGGCTTCAACTTAAAGTCACCAACTGCATTAGCTCCTAACAAGAGAGTCAGCCAGTCCTTTGAAACTTTGGCACTAGGCATTGACTTCTCTCTAGCTGTGACAGTCCTTTTTCCAATAGAAGGCCATTTTGTCTACATTGAAAATCTGTTGTTTAGTGTAGCCACCTTCATGAATTACCTTTGTGAGATCTAGATAACTTGCTATACAGTTTCTACATCAGTACTTGCTGCTTCACCTTGCACTTTTGTGTAATGGAGACAGTTTCTTTTCTTAAACCTTGTGAACCAACCTCTGTTAGCTTCCAGCTTTTCTTCTGCAGCTTCCTCACCTCTCTCAGACTTCATAGAATTGAAGAGAATTAAGTCTTGCTCTGTAGGTTTTGGCCTACAAAACTGCTGTGGCTGGTTTGATCTTCTCTCCAGACCACTAGAACTTTCTCCTCTCCATATCTGTGATAAGGCTGTTTTGCTTTCTTATCATTCATGTGTTCACTGGAATAGCACTTTTAATTTCCTTCAAGACTTTTCCTTTGTATTACAAGTTGGCTAACTGTTTGGCATTGGGGCCTAGCTTTCTGCCTCTCAGCTTTCAACATGCCTTCCTCACTAAGCTAATCATTTCTAGCTTTTGATTTAAAGTGAGAGACATGCAACTCTTCCTTTCACTTGAACAGTTAGAGTCCATTGTGGGGTTATTAATTGGCCTAATTACGATATTGTGTCTTAAGGAATAGGAGACCCTAGAAGAGGGAGAGAAACAAGGGAACAGCAGGTTGGTGGAGCAGTCAGGACACACACATTTATCAATTAAGTTTGTCTTCTTATATGGGCATGGTTCATGGTGCTACAAAACAATTACAATAGAAACATCAAACATCACAGATCATAAATCACCATAACAAATACATGATAATGAAAAGTTTGAAATACTGCAAGAATTACTGCAAGAATTACCAAAATGTGGCAGAGAAACATGAAGTGAGCAAATGATGTTGGAAAATGGTGCCAGTAGATATGTTGGATGCAGGGTTGCCACAAACCTTCAATTTGTTAAAAAATGCAATATCTGCAAAGCACAATGAATCTATGTATGCCTCACTAGAAACTTCCTTTATAGCCCTCTAAAAAGCCTCTTTTGAAGGCAGTTGTTCTTCCATTTGCCTCTGTCTTATCCTTGGTTTTACCCAGGAGAAGGTGATGAGGACAAGGCTTGCAAACAAGTGAACAAGGCTGGTGGTATTATAGTCCTAGCATGCTATGTACTTTCCTCCCACTTAATACTGTGATGAAGGTCACATCAGGCATAGCACTGAAGGAAAGGTATTAAGCAGCTACCCTGGTTATGTTCTCTAGATTTTGGATTTGGTTTTGCTATCATCTGGCCAATATGCTCCTCCTACATTTAACAACCTCTAAGAATTTTCCCAGAGCTGTCAATCACCAGCACAGGGCCTCCTGGGTCTAGATTCAACCTTAACCCTGCCATCCCATCCACTGTGCCAAAGGATTAGTTAGTTCTGTCCCATCTGAATTGCTCTTCTCACCACCTCAGTGCAAGTAGAGAGTACCCAATTGCTAGGTTTTAAATCTCTTATGTTTTTCTCTTTAATCCACAAATAACCATCTTTTTATCATCCTTTTTCATTTCCCAAACCTCTCAGAAACTTCAGAAGGTGAAACAATAGAAACTGTCATGAATGCATTTTTTTAGGATTAAAAAATATTTTAAATATTCTTGTTGGAGGCCAAAAATTATATCTTGTCAATAGCATTTCATGGTTGGGTCATCCAGCCAAGCCACAGGCAAATCTTCCCTCATAGGTTTCACCTCATTACATTTGAATTTATTCAAAGTAGAATAAGTGAGGTTGAACTGTCCAAAATGTTATATGATCCTATGAGAAGGAAAGAAAATTCATCTCAAATTAGCACAATTACCCAAATTCAAGCATGGCCTTTACTTTATTTCAGTGGTATGTTATATTCTTAGTCACCTTATAATGCTAAATATATTTCATTGGTCTTAAGCTATGAAGCATTACTGGAGACTATCCCACAATGATCATAATGATGATTATAATGATGCATTATAAAACATAGCTAACTTCAGCTGGGCCTTCAACACTGCTCAACAACTCCTTTCATTTTTAAATTACCACTGTATTGATTTACCCACATATGGCAACTGTTCTAAATGTTTTACATACTCTCAGGGCCCCCATGTAGCCCTCACTTCCTATATTTGGATGGTTACTTCACTATTTACTGAGAGCCTCAAGACTACTCAATATATTCTTAACTATCATTTTAATAGGAATCGCCTCAAATTTTCTTTTCATGGTTAATGTTTTCACAAATAGTTTCCTTTCCTTCTGCTTACCCAGTAGGAGTACATTCCCCACCACCATGCCTTGAAGTTAGGCATGGCCATGTGAATTGCTTTGGCCAATGAAATGTAAATGGATCTTTTTCAGATGGAAGTTTTAAGTCAGTGGATGACTTGACACATCCTCTTTCCCTCGGTCAGAGTTCTTGACACAACTCCAGATGCTGGCTGTTCTGTTTTGCTGAGTCTTGAAACTGAGGTAGAACAGATCCCCGGTCTATGCATGTGGACATGAATCATGAGCAAGAAATAAGCCTTTGTGGTATTGAGCCACTGAAATTTGGGGGTTGTTTGTTATCTTAACAAAAACCTTGTCTCAGAGTGGTATCAGGGAAAATGGAGTAGGAATCTCCAAAAGCTTGTTCTTCTACAAAAGCAGTGAACAAACTGGCAAGGGCTGTCAAAATCAACTTTATCAGAACTCTGGCAACTGACCAAGAGTTTATAGCAATGAGGTAAATGCTTAACAACAACAACAACAACAACAACAAATCTGAGTCTCAATAAGGAGCTTTGTAGCATTTTAACTTACCCTTTCCCCATTCTCTACTCTCAGCTCAGGTGTAGCCTTGGAGACAACAAGCCACATTTCTAATACAGATTTCTGGTACCAGAGGGAGCAGAACAGAACTCATTCTCAAAGAATTATGGCTGTTTTGACCTGTCTAGTGGCTCTCTGAAGGACCACCTCAAAGGGCTTAACTTTAGTTTGCCTAACTTGGAAAAATCCACAGCTGAGGTAACTACTCAGAGGGCATTTGTCAAAATCTTTTAAAGGCAAATGAATTGGCAGCTGCCACCTGGGGGAAGGAATAACAGGGCAAATAATAAACTGAAAAGCTTGGCAGAAAAGGCTGGATAATGAAATGATTGGTAGAAGAAATCCTAAGTAAATGGAAAGATATTCTGTGTTTATGGAATACAAGATTTAATATTGTTAAGATGGAAATGCTCCCGAAATTGATCTACAGATTCTATGCTATTCCCATCAAAATTCTAATTCCTGGGGCGCCTGGGTGGCTCAGTTGGTTAAGCGACTGCCTTCGGCTCAGGTCATGATCCTGGAGTCCCGGGATTGAGTCCCGCATCAGGCTCCCTGCTCGGCAGGGAGTCTGCTTCTCCCTCTGACCCTCTTCCCTCTCATGCTCTCTGTCTCTCATTCTCTCTGTCTCAAATAAATAAATAAAATCTTAAAATTCTAATTCCTTTTTTTACTGAAATGGACAAGCTGATTCTAAAATTCATATTGAATTGGAAGGGACCTCAAATAGCCAAAGCAATCTTAAAAAGAAGTACAAATTTGGAGGACTCACACTTCTTGATTTCAAAACTTGATACAGAACTACAGTAATCAAAATAGTGTGGGATTGGCAATGGTAGACATATAGACCAATGGAATAGGACTGAGGATTCAGAAATAAACTCATACATCTATAGTCAATTAATTTTTGATAAGTGTGCCAAGACCATTCAATGGGGGAAAGAATAATCTTTTCAACATATGGTATTGGAACAACTGAATAACCACATGCAAAAGAATGATATTAGACCCTTATCTCATATCATATATAAAAATCAACTGAAAATGGATCAAAGACTTAAATGTAAGAGCTAAAACTATAACATTCTTAGAAGAAAACAATGGTGTAAATCTCAAGTATTTTTGATTTGGCAATGTATTCTTAGATAGGACACAAAAAGCACAAATGACAGAAGAAAAAAACAAATTGGATTTTGTCAAAATTTGAAGCTTGTGTATCAAAGGACATATCCAATAAAGTGAAAAGATAACCCACAGAATGACTGAAAGTATTTGCAAATCTCCTATCTGATAAGGGTCTAGTATCCATAAGATAAAGAATTCTTACAACTCAACAACAAAAGACAAACAATTAAAAATGGGCACTTGAATAGACATTTTTCTAAAGCAGATATATAAATGACCAATTAGGATATGAAAAGATGTGCAACATCATTAGTCATTGGGAAAATGCAAACCAAAATCACAGTGAAAGACAGCTTCATAACCACTAGGAAGGTAATAATAGTAAAAATAATAAAATGGAAAAGAGCAACTGTTGATGAGAATGAAGAGAAACTGGAACCCTCATACACTGCTGGTGGGAATGTAAACTGATCCAGACACTGTGGAAAACAGTTTGGCAATTCTCTTAAAAGTTCAACATAGAATTACCATATGACCCAGCAATTCCACTTGGGTGGAATCCAAGAGAACTGAAAATAAGAGTTCAAACAGAAACTTGTACATGAATGTTCATAACAGAATTATCACAGTAGCCAAAAAGTGGAAACAATCTAAATATTAATCAATTGGCATATGAATAAACACAATAAATACAATGTGTTGTATCCATACAGTACAATATTATTCAGCTATAGGAAGGAATGAAGTGATGATACAAGATACAACATGGATGAGCCTTGAATACATTATGCTAAGTGAAAGAAATCCAATACAAAAGGCCACTTATTGTGATTCCATTTATATGAAATGTCCGGCATTAATGTCCAACATTAATCTGGATTAATGTTTTCCATGGGTTAAGGAAAAGGAAGTTTGAGGGAGTGACTGCTTAATGGGCATAGGGTTTCTTTTTGGAATAATGAAAATGTTCTGGAATTAGACAGTTGTGATGCTTTTACTACATTGTGAATGTACTAAGAGCCACTGAATTGTGCCCATTAAAATGGTTGAAAGAATGGATTTTACCTCAGTAGGAAAAAAAGATTAAAAAAAGAAGTCTATCCCATACTATTTTTATCATCCTCTTGTCTCAGAAAAAAAATATATATATATATACACACACATACACACGCACACACGCACACAATCTTTCTTTCCTTGCAGAGCTACTCCCTTTGCCAGCACCTTTGTATTACACCTGTCTAATCTGTCCTCTTGTGCCATCAGTCATTCCTCATTTCCAAATTCTTTCTTCAACCACTTCCCCTATACCTCTAAATAAACATGCCCAAATCTTCCTTATCTTAAAAATAAGAAAACCCAAACAATCCCTTTAGTATTTTTCTCTCAAGTCATTCTTCCATTTGCATTCCTTCCCTCTACCTACGAAATATTAAAGGCCAATACTCTCTCCTTCTAATTCATTGACTTTCCATTAGTCCTCAAAACTTATCTGGGCTCTGAAACTTTCACTAATCTAATGAAACATTACGAATATATTGGCAAAAGCATCCTTCTTACTTTTAAATCTCTACTGATGTAACTGCAGTGTTTGAATCTATATCCCCCTCCTTTCAATTTTCTTTTCTTGGCCTTGGTGACACTGTGTTCACCTGTTTCCTTCTTGTGTCTCTAAACTATTCTTCTTAGTCTCTTCTGCTTACTTCTCTTTCTCAGCCTTCTTTTAGATAAAACATTTAGCCAGGTTCTGTGTTTAGCCAGGTTCATGGTCACCAACTGCCTTATGTCAAGGTGATATTCTTTAAGGATTAATTAAATTTTACCTTCTCCATGAGGCCTTTCCAAACCTCCTAAATTAAATTAATATATTTTTGTGCTTCTATCATAATACTTTTCATGGTATCTTGTCTTATGATAATTGTATCATACACCCCAGTGTATGGTTTTAGATAGTGGGATTGTGTTCTTTTTTTATCTCTATATATCAACTACCACCTAGTGTAGTGCTTAGAATCTAATAGTATTGGTTAAATTGTATTTTTATTTTCCTCATGTCCAAGAAATGAACAACTACAATGTTAAAGCAATATCAGACTTAAGTCAATGAACCATATTAGGTAAGTGTAAAGGTAAATTTAAGCAACCCCTAATCACTCTTCCACGAAGTGCCTCTATAGATTCCCTGAAAATATAATCCATGCAGATACATATGATTTAGTATCTGATTGATCAACTATGGATTCTATCCCAATACTGCTCTTTGAAGATAGGATAATAGACATAATCAAACATATCAGAAGGTATTCACATTCTCTAAATACTTTAAAACCACTAGTACAGAAGACAAGGAAATATTTCTGAGAAATCTCATTCAGAGATCTAAACTTGCACATTGTACCAGTCTTTTAAATAGTCTTCAGAATTATTTATGATCCATGCCTTCAAGAAATACTACTGAACACCTACTGAGGGAGTTGAAGAAAATAAATACATGAACAAGATCATTTCGTAAAGTGATTATTGCTATGAAGAACACAAAGTTGGGTGAAAGAATAGCAAAGGGATGGAACAGAAGACACATTGTCTTTTGTGATGAGGAAATTCTGTGGATGTAACATTTAAACTGAGACCTGAAAGCCTAGAAGGCAAAGATCTAGCAATAGAGTTGTCTTAGCAATGGGAGCAACAGCTGTAAAGCTTTAAGGCAGAAAAACTTGGCTTGTCTTATGCCAGGCCAGGAATCATTATAGCTGGAACATGGTGGGTTTGTGGCACTTGGTGAGGCATAACAGCTGGACAGGGACAGGACTGTATTAGGTATTGTAGGTCATACTATCATGTTGGGCTTTTCTCTGAATAAGAGGAAGCCACTGGAGGGATTTAAATGGGTGACAAATAAGATTTGATCCATCTTTTTAAAATCTCATTTTGGTTACTATGTAAAGGTGGAATGAATAGATGTAGGGAAGTGGTTACAACACAATGGCAGACCAGAAAGAAATAACGGTGCATTAGGCAATCATAGATACAAGTGCAAGGATTTGGTTGTAAGAAATCTACACTTATTTTCTGATTTCCCTTCCCCCCCACTTCCTCCTTCATTTCTTTCTTGTGTTTGTCTTGCACTAGATTAAGAAAATAGAAGCTTTTGCTCCTAACAAATGCACTGGGACTGATCCTTTAAACACAAAGACCTAAGAAATTTAAACAGAAAGGACATAACAAGGGAACATGTGTGTATTAGATTTCCTTTAGATCTGGTGATCTGATTGTTTAGACAATAGGCATATGGACCAGAGCTTATTTTCGTGACTGGATTACAGCCTTATAATACAATCACTTTTTCAGTGATTATATCTTGTTTATAGTGCACAATTTAAGGCTGTTCCTTAATTATGTTAACTGGATATTTGTCATTTAGAGCAGAAAAATAAAGCAACAAGAAGCATCTAATTTGTTTCAATAGCTTTGCTATTTGGCAGATTTCTAAAATCCACATATGCTAATGTTTGTGTTAATTGCTTAATACCAGGATACTTGTCAGATCCAAATACTTTTGTAATTAATTATGTAAAACCCATCTAACACTACAGCATGAGTGGTTTGAAATTTTTCTTGTGATATTTTCATTTTCTCTAACCAATGTATTTTAGTAATAATTAATTTGGAGAGAAACTATTTAATGACACATTTAAATAGCCTACCAAAGTGTAAAATGATTATTCACTGATGAAGATAATTTATCAGATAATTCACAAATATATATTAAGCATTTACCATGTTCTAGGACATGTGTCCAGGACATTATAAGATAACTGGGAGAAGATACAACAAATACACATAAGCTTGTTAGCTCAAAAGTATATGACATTTATTAAATCCAGCAATATTTTTTCAATGCAAATGACAGTCCAGTTTCTACTTGAAATATATAAAAATTACAATAGGTAAAATTAAATCTGACATTCTCATGCTCTTACATGCCCTCTGCACAGATTCTTCTCAGCCAATGCAATAACTGCCTCCAATAGATCAAAATAGAAAGAAACCTTCTGTACTCAGCAATAGCAATGGTTCTGACACTGGCAGACATGATTTTTCTGGATGTGACCCTTCTTCTGCCCCATATTTTAGATGTTTCTTGAAGTTATACATAATATCCCTCTCAGCTCTGGTAATAAAGTTGAAACTTTTACTGTCAGGATGTTCATGAGGAAGTCTGTAAGCTCATGGTCAACTAGATACAGATGCAGGACCATGTTTCTCTTTCTTGTCGGCTGCCCAAGATACCATGAAACATGTGGGCCTGAGGAGCAGCATCATGGGTGATAAGGCTGAAAGCAAGAGATGAATCCTTATCCCAAAGTATCCCATTATGGATATCATTACCACCTAGGACAACGTAGAGAAAACCCGGCATTTACCTTTTACAGTGAGCTTTAATGAGGTTCCCCTAAACTCCATGGCCAATAAAGTGGAGAGGTTATGTTTGAGACCTTCAGGGGAGCCTCCATGTGCATTGCTTTATGGGCTGTACTGTCCTTGGATACCTTTGGTCATAGCACCATATTGTTATGCACTGTGGTGGCAATGTCACTGACAGTGCCCAGATACGAAGCTTATGCCCTCCCAGATGCCCTCTTATGTCTGGAATTGGCTGGCTATGACTTGACAGGCCACCTCAAGTAGAAAGTGGTTATAAGTTCACTAACCTAGCTAAGAATAGAACTGATGTGATCCTGAAGAGAAGCTGTTCTATATTGCTGTGGACTTTCATCAAGAGATGGCTACCATTACTTTCTACTCCTTCAAGAAGAGCTACAAGCTCCCTAATGATCAGTTGATCACTACTGAGAGTGCAAAGTTGGGGTTTCCAAAGGCTTTCTGTTGACCATTCTTTCTTGGTAAGAAATCCTGTGGCATTCATGAGACCACTTTAAACTCAATCATGAAGTGTGCTGTTAAAAAAAAAAAAAAAAAAAGGACCTATATAGCAGAAGAGTGCTATTTGGTTATTGACTGTGTGCTCTGGCATTGCTAACTGAATACAGAAAGAAATCACAGTCTTGTCACTCACACAAGGAAAATGAAAATAATTGCTCCATTTTCCAGCAAATGCGGATTAATAAGAATGATTATGAATGAGTCTGGCCCATCCATTTTCTACCACAAATGATTCTAATTGAACTGCTAGCATATGTGTAGCATTTACTCCATGTCTTTACAAGTGTAAATATACCCTAGTAAATATATACCCTTCGTGACCGTATGATATTTTTTAATGAGTTGACTGCTTTTTGCCTTAAACTCTCTGTCTACCCAGATTTCCTATAGTTAGTATTTGTCTATCTTTTTTTTTTTAAGATTTTATTTATTTCTTTGACAGAGAGAGACACAGTGAGAGAGGGAACACGAGCAGGGGGAGTGGGAGAGGGAGAAGCAGGCTTCCCATGGAGGAGGGAGCCCGATGCGGGGCTTGATCCCAGGACCCTGGGACCATGACCTGAGCCGATGGCAGACACTTAATGACAGAGTCACCCAGGAGCCCCTGTCTAATATATCTTTTAACACCTCTACTTTAAGTCTTTTTGCATCCTAATGCTTTTGTAAATACCATATAGTTGGATGTTTCTTTATCCAATCTGACAGTCACTTTTAAAGGTGAGTTTAAATCATTTATATTTGCTGCAATTGCTGATATTTTTGGTCTTATTACTACTCTCTTTTTTTGTATTTCAATCTGTTTCACCTTTTGTAGATTTCTTACTTTTCTACCCTTCTTCCTTCCTTTAAAATTGTGACTTAATAGCATTTATACATTTCCCCTAACAAAACCTTTCTTATGCTCTTTTCACACACCACCTATCTATTATCTTGTTAATGTTATCTAGAATGTTAATTGAACTATTATAGAAATACGTCTTCATTTTCTTATGTTTTGCCTTGATTATTTTAAAAATACCTATGAACTCTTCTAAGACTTATGAGTACCTCACATCTCAACTCTAAATATTTATTTCTCTTCCTATTTGAAAACTTCTTCCAACAGGGTTTTCAATGTAAGTCATTCTGTTACATATTTTTGAAACATTGTTTGCTAAAATGTGCATTTTAGACATTTATATGTAAATAAAAATTTTTATAAATATAAAACCAGAAGTTGAAAATTATTTTCCTTTAGTACTTGTTAGATATTGCTCCATTGTCTTCTTGCATTCAGTGTTCTTTGACAGACATCTGGCATCAGTCTGATTCTTATTTCTTTATAGGTGATCCACTTGTTCATTCTAGAGCCTTTCAGAAATTTTCTTTTCTTTTTTTTTTTTTTGTCATCTTCTCTTTTTTTTTTTTACATTTTTAGATTTTTTTTTTTTTTTTTTTTTTTTTTGTCTTTTTCTTTTTTTTTTTTTTTACATTCTTAGATTTTTTACCAATATTTGCCTAAGTGCTACTTTTTCTTTTTTGGCATCTATGAAATCTTTTAATCCAAGTTTGTCTCTCTTTTCTTATTTTAGAAAATATTTGTACTGCTCCATTTTTATTTCTTTCCTTATGATCTCCTATTACCCAGATATTGGTACTTGTACTTCTGTCTACCATCTCTCTTTTTTTTAATTAACATAATGTATTATTTGTTTCAGGGGTACAGGTCTGTGATTCCTTAGTCTTACACAATTCATAGCACTCACCATAGCACATACCCTCCCCAGTGTCCATCACCCAGCCACCCTACCCCTTCCACCCTCTTCCACTCCAGCAACCCTTAGTTTGTTTCCTGGGATTAAGAGTCTCTTATGCTTTGTCTCCCCATCTGGTTTCATCTTGTTTCATTTTTCCCTCCCTTCCCTGTGATCCTCTGTCTTGTTTCTCAAATTCCTCCTATCAGTGAGATCATATGATAATTGTCTTTCTCTGATTGACTTATTTCGTTTAGCATAATACCCTCTAGTTCCATCCATGTCACTGCAAATGGCAAGATTTCATTTTTTGATGGCTGCATAATATTCCATTGTATATATAGACCACATCTTCTTTATCCATTCATCTGTTGATGAACATCTAGGCTCTTTCCATAGTTTGACTATTGTGGACATTGCTGCTATAAACATTGGGGTGCCCATGCCCCTTTGGATCACTACATTTGTATCTTTGGGGTAAATACCCAGGAGTGCAATTGCTGGGTTGTAGAGTAACTCTATTTTCAACTTTTTGAGGAAGCTCCATACTGTTTTCCAGAGTGGCTGCACCAGCTTGCATTACCACCAACAGTGTAAGAGGGTTCCCCTTTCTCCGCATCCTCACCAACATATGTCCTTCCCTAACTTGTTGATTTTAGCCACCCTGACTGGTATGAGGTGGTATCTCATTGAGGTCTTGATTTGTATTTCCCTGATGCCAAATGATGTTGAGCACTTTTTCATGTGTCTGTTGGCCATTTGTATGTCTTCTTTGCAGAAATGTCTGTTCATGTCTTCTGCCCATATCTTGATTGGATTATTTTTTCTTTGGGTGTTGAGGTTGGTAAATTCTTTATAGATTTTGGATACTGGCCCTTTATCTGATATGTCATTTGCAAATATCTTCTCCCATTCTGTCAGTTGTCTTTTGGTTTTGTTGACTGTTTCCTTTGCTGTGCCAAAGCTTTATATCTTGATGAAGTCCCATTAGTTCATTTTTGCCCTTGCTTCCCTTGCCTTTGGCGATCTTTCTAGGAAGAAGTTCCTGCAGCTGAGGAACTTCAGAGGTTGCTGCCTGTGTCCTCCTCAAGGATCTTGATGGATTCCAGTCCCACATTGAGGTCTTTCATCTATTTTGAGTCTATTTTTGTGTGTGGTGTAAGGAAATGGTCCAGTTTCATTGTTTTGCATGTGGCTGTCCAATTTTCCCAACACCATTTGTTGAAGAGACTGTCTTTTCCATTGGACATTCTTTCCTGCTTTGTCGAAGATTAGTTGACCATAGAGTTGAGGGTCCATTTCTGGGCTCTCTATTCTGTTCCATTGATCTATGTGTCTGTTTTTGTGCCAGTACCATACTGTCTTGATGATTACAACTTTGTAATAGAGCTTGAAGTCCAGAATTGTGATGCCACCAGCTTTGCTTTACTTTTTCAACATTCCTTTCTCTATTTGGGGTCTTTTCTGGTTCCATACAAATTTTAGGATTATTTGTTCCATTTCTGTGAAAAAAGTGGATGGTATTTTGATAGGGATTGCATTAAATGTGTAGATTCCTCTAGGTAACATTGACATCTTCACAATATTTGTTCTTCCAATCCATGAGCATGGAACATTTTTCCATTTCTTTGTGTCTTCCTCAATTTCTTTCATGAGTGTTCTATAGTTTTCTGAGTACAGATTCTTTGCCTCTTTAGTTAGATTTATTCCTAGGTATCTAATGGTTGTGGGTGCAATTGTACATGGGATCAACTCCTTAATTTCTTTCTTCTGTTTTGTTGTTTGTGTATAGAAATGCCACTGATTACTGTGCATTGATTTTATATCCTGCCACTTTACTGAATTCCTGTATGAGTTCTAGCAGTTTTGGGGTGGAGTCTTTTGGGTTTTCCACAAAAAGTATCATATCATCTGCAAAGAGTGAGAGTTTGACTTCTACTTTGCTGATTTGGATGCCTTTTATTTCTTTTTGTTGTCTGATTGCTGATGCTAGGACTTTTAGTACTATGTTGAACAACAGTGGTGATAGTGGACATCCCTGCCGTGTTCCTGACCTTAGGGGAAAAGCTCTCAGTTTTTCCCCATTGAGATTGATATTGGCTGTGGGTTTTTCATAGATGGCTTTTATGATGTTGAGACATGTACCCTCTACATGGTGAAGAGTTTCAGTCAAGAAAGGATGCTGTACTTTTTCAAATGCTTTTTTCTGCATCTACTGAGAGGATCATAGGGTTCTTGTTCTTTCTTTTATTAATGTATTGTATCACACTGAATGATTTGCAGATGTTGAACCAACCTTGCAGCCCTGGAATAAATCCCACTTGGTCGTGGTGAATATTCCACTTAATGTATTGTTGGATCCTATTGGCTAGTATTTTGGTGAGAATTTTTGCATCCATTGTTCGTCAGGGATATTGGTCTGTAATTCTCCTTTTTGATGGGGTCTTTGGTTTCAGGATCAAGGTAATGCTGGCCTCAAAAAATGAGTTTGGAAGTTTTCCTTCCATTTCTACTTTTTGGAACAGTTTCAGAATAAGAGGTATTAATTCTTCTTTAAATGTTTGGTAGAAGTCCCCTGGGAAGCCATCTGGCCCAGGGCTTTTGTTTGTTGGGAGATTGTTGATTACTGCTTCCGTTTCCATAGTGGTTATGGGTCTGTTCACATTTTCTATTTCTTCCTGGTTCAGTTTTGGTAGTTGACACATCTCTAGGAATGCATCCATTTCTTCCAGATTGCCTAATTTGCTGGCATATAGTTGATCATAATATGTTCTTATAATTGTTTGTATTTCTTTGGCATTGTTTGTGATCTCTCCTCTTTCATTCATGATTTTATTTATTTGGGTCCTTTCTCTTTTGTTTTTGATAAGTCTGGCCAGGGGTTTATTAATCTTATTAATTCTTTCAAAGAACTAGCTACTAGCTTCGTTGATCTGTTCTACTGTTCTTTTGGTTTCTATTTCATTGATCTCTGCTCTGATCTTTAATATTTCTCTCCCCCTGCTGGGTCTAGGCTTTATTTCCTGTTCTTTCTTCAGCTCTTGTAGGTGTAGGGTTAGGTTGTGTATTTGAGACCTTTCTTGTTTCTTGAGAAAGGCTTGTAGTGCTACATACTTTCCTCTTAGGACCTCCTTTGCTGTATCCCAAAGATTTTGAACAGTTGTGTTTTCATTTTTATTTGTTTCCATGAATTTTTTAAATTCTTCTTTAATTTCCTGGTTGACCCATTCATTCTTTAGTAGGATGCTCTTTAGCCTCCATGTATTTGAGTTCTTTCCAACCTTCCTCTTGTGATTGAGTTCTAGTTTCAAAGCACTGTGGTCCAAAAATATGCAGGGAGTGATTCCCATCTTTTGGTACTGGTTGAGACCTGATTTTTGAATGAAGATGTGATCTATTGTGGAGAATGTTCCATGTGCACTGGAGAAGAATCTGTATTCTGTTGCTTTGGAATGGAATGTTCTGAATATATTTGTGAAGTCCATCTGGTCCAGTGTGACATAGAAAGCCTTTATTTCCTTGTTGATCTTTTGCTTAGATGATCTGTCCATTTCAGTGAGGGGGGTGTTAAAGTCCCCTACTATTATTTTATTGTTGTTGATGTGTTTCTTTGCTTTTGTTATTAATTGGCTGCTCCCATGCTAGGGGCATAGATATTTACAATTGTTAGATCTTCTTGTTGGATAGACCCTTTAAGTATGATATAGTGTAGGGCGCCTGGGTGGCTCAGTTGGTTAAGCGACTGCCTTCAGCTCAGGTCATGATCCCAGGGACCTGGGATCGAGTCCCGCATCGGGCTCCCTGCTCTGCATGGAGCCTGCTTCTCCCTCTCCCACTCCCCCTGCTTGTGTTCCCTCTCGCGCTGTGTCTCTCTCTGTCAAATAAATAAATAAAATCTTTAAAAAAAAAAAGTATGATATAGTGTCCTTCCTCATCTCTTATTATGGTCTTTGGTTTAAAATCTAATTTGTCTGATATAAGGATTGCCACCCCAGTTTTCTTTTGATGTCCATTAGCATGGAAAATGGTTTTCCACCACTTCACTTTAAATCTGGAAGTGTCTTTGGGTCTAAAAGGAATCTCTTGCAGACAGCATATACATGGGTCTTTTTTTTTTTAAGATTTTATTTATTTATTTGAGAGAGAGAATGAGAGAGAGTATGAGAGGGAAGAGGGTCAGAGGGAGAAGCAGACTCCCCGCCGAGCAGGGAGCCCAATGCGGGACTCGATCAGGGACTCCAGGACCACGACCTGAGCCGAAGGCAGCCGCTCAACCAACTGAGCCACCCAGGCGCCCTTTTTTTTTTTTTTTTAATAAAATCTGATACTCTGTGTCTTTTGAATGGGGCTTTTAGTCCATTTACATTCAGAGTAACTATTGAAAGATAGGAATTTAGTGCCATTGTATTGCCTGTAAGGTGACTATTACTGTATATTGTCTGTGTTCCTTTCTGGTCTATGTTACTTTTAGGCTCTCTCTTTGCTTAGAGGACCCCTTTCAATATTTCTTGAAGGGCTGTTTTTTTTTTTATTTTTTATTTTTTAATTTTTTATTCTTATGTTAATCCCCGTAGGGCTGGTTTTGTGTTTGCAAATTCCTTTAGTTTTTGTTTGTCCTGGAAGCTTTTTATCTCTCCTTCTATTTTCAATGACAGCTTAGCTGGATATAGTATTCTTGGTTGCATATTGTTCTCGTTTAGTGCTCTGAATATATCATACCAGTCCTTTCTGGCCTGCCAGGTCTCTGTGGATAGGTCTGCTGCCAATCTAATGTTTCTACCATTGTAGGTTACAGACCTCTTGTCCCGAGCTGCTTTCAGGACTTTCTCTTTGTGTCTGAGACTTGTGAGTTTTACTATTAGATGTCAAGGTGTTGACCTATTTTTATTGATTTTGAGTTTGGTTCTCTGTGCCTCCTGGATTTTGATGCCCATTTCCTTCCACAAATTAGGGAAATTCTCTGCTATAATTTGCTCTAATATACCTTCTGCCCCTCTCTTTCTTTCTCCTTCTTCTGGGATCCCAATTATTCCAATATTGTTTCATCTTACAGTATCACTTATCTCTTGAATTCTCCCCTTCTGACCCAGTAGTTGTTTATCTCTCTTTTTCTCAGCTCTTTATTCTCCATCATTTGGTCTTCTATATCACTAATTCTCTCTTCTGCCTCATTTATCCTAACAGTTAGAGCCTCCATTTTTTATTGCACCTCATTAATAGCCTTTTTGATTCTGACTTGGTTAGATTTTAATTCTTTTATTTCTCCAGAAAGGGATTCTGTAGTTTCTCCTATGCTTTTTTCAAGCCCAGCTAGTATATTTCTAATCTATTCTGAACTCTAGTTCTGATATCTTACTAATGTCCATATTAATTAGGTCCCTGGCAGTCGATACTGCTTCTTGTTCTTTTTTCTGAGGTGTGTTTTTCTGTTTTGTCATTTTGTCCAGAGAAGAATAGATGAATGAGAGAACAAAATACTAAAAGTGTAACAACAATCCCAGAAAAATATACACTAAACAAATCAGAAGAAACCTGAAAACCAGGTGGGGGAAAGAAAGGAAAAAAAACAAAAGAATATGATCAGGCTCATGAACAGAATGAGCCACACTAGATTTTCAGTGATTTTGGTCTGTTAGAAGAAACTGTCTCCCAAAATTTTAAAGAAAGAAAAACTTATATATATACTAAAATAAGGGTAAATACAATGAAGGGATGGAATATGACTGTAAATATGAAAATTAAAAAAGATTTTAAAAGAGGAATTGATAAGTTGGTTGAAAAAAGAAAGAAACAAATTTACAAAAAAAAAAAAAAGGATGGAATGTGATCAAGTCAGAGACTAGAACAAAGCCATCTACTAGATTTAGGGTATATTTTGGTCTATTAGAAGAAATGGTATCCCAAAATTTTAAAGAAAGAAAAACATATATATACAAAAAATAAGGTTAAATACAATGAAGGGATAGAATATGACTGTAAAAATGAAAATTAAAAAAGATTTTAAAAAAGGCATTGGTAAGATACAATGTTGGTTGAAAAAGGAAAGAAGAAAAATAAAAAAAAATAGAAAAAGAAAAAACAATTAAAAAAATTAATTTTGAAAGATTAAAGAATCATGGGAAAAGAGCCATGAATTCTGTTTGTTATATTCCCCTCCTGTTGGAGTTTTGCAGTTCTCATTGATTGGTAAACTTGGTCTTGGCTGGACGTTCTTGCTGATCTTCTGGGGAAGGGGCCTGTTGCAGTGATTCTCAAATGTCTTTACCTGAGGCGGAATTGCACTGCCCTTGACAGGGGTCAGGCTAAGTAATCTGCTTGGGTTTGCTCTGGTAGCTTTTGTGCCCAGAAAGCTTTCCGTACAGCTTTAAAGGAGGAGACTGAAAATGGCGGCCTCCCAATCTCTGGCCCCGGAGGAGCTGAGAACTCAGGGCCCCACTCTTCAGTGCACCCTCAAAGAAAAGCAGTCAATCACTCCTGTCTCCCTGGTCTCTGGCCATACTCTGAGCTCACCCAGCCTGTGATTGAGTGTTTCTATCTCTGGCACATGACCCTGTTTTTAGTCTCCAAACCCAGCAGATTCCTGGGGTGTGCTCCCATGCCACTCTCCTGGGGGAGTAAAGGGAGTCTCCCTGGATCTGCCATTTGTTGGGTCCCTGCTCAAAGAGTAGTGGCCTGACTTGCCACAGATCACGGTTTATGACAACCCCAAGCTGAAAGCCCACTCTTCAGCTCCATCTTTGCAGCTGGCTTCCCTGCTCTGATACTTGGGAGCTCTGCCACACTCAGGCATCCCTGGACTTTCTGTGACACTGAGGGTCCTGAGACCACACTGTCCCAGCGAGGGTTCCACCCCCCACTTAGCCACTGGAGCAATGTCCCTTAGTGGAGCAGACTTCTAAAATTTCTGATTTTGTGCTCTGCTGCTCTATCATTTGCCAGTAGCCAGCTGACGGAGGCTTCCTCCCCCCGCAGTCTATCTTCCCGAATATTGCCTCAGATTCCCTTCTCCACACGTCCTACCTTCCAGGAAGTAGTCATTTTTCTGTTCATAGGACTGCTGCTATTCTTTTCTTCTATGTCTTGTTGAGTTTGTAGGTGTTCAGAATGGTTTGATAACTATCTAGCTGAATTCCTGAGACCAGATGAAATTTAGGTCTCCTACTCCTCCACCATCTTGTTCCTCCTGTCTTATTTTTTTAATCATAAGGTCAATAGGAAGCCACTGACTTGGCTTTAAGCGGGTTGTCCCTTAAGAAGATTCCTCTGATGCCATGTGGAGAATGGTTTGGCAGGGGGCTGTCCACCATATCTCTTAACTTTTCTTTTTAATTTACAGTTATTTCATTGTTCCCTGCTTTAATCTCAGAGTTTCCCAGGCTGATCTCCCAACTCACTAATATATTATTTAGTCATATATTATTCCATTATCTATCTCAATTATTATGTTCTTTTTTATCTATTATATTTTCATACCTAATATTTCCATTTGGTTCTTTTTTGTGATTTTTTAAAATTTTTGTTTCATATTTTTAGTATCTCTCCCTATCTCTTTTAGTATGGTTACTATTGTTCTCTGCAATTTGTGGTCTTTCTGTTCTTTTGCTCCTGCTGTTTTTGGTTTATGTTTTTAAGTTTGGCATTTTTCTTTGAAGTAGTTGTCCTCTTTAGATGTCCTATTATTTTGGCCTATGAGTTTATATTCTCCCCAAGAATATAAGTTCCTCTGATATTCCTGAGAATATCAGACTTTTCTTATGGTGGAGTATCCCATAAGTAATGACTCACATTTGCTATCATCTCACAAAGTAACTCTTTAGGTCAGGGCTTTATTTTTAAACTTTCAATGAGAAATAGCATGTGGAGGAGAAAATGCCATTAGATGAAAATCCATCTGCCCTGTGGACTTAAAAGGGGGAAAACAGAGGAGGCAAAGGTCAATCAGTGCTCACCAGTTTATCCGGCCATTCTTCTCATCAAGGCTTCTGAGCTGCTCTTTGGATACTACAATTTAGACTATTGCCTCAGAATTTTGCAGAAAGGGGCCAAACAATGACTGTCTCAAGGAAACAGCAGGGTAAAAACCAGAGAAGACTGTTAACCACTTCTCAGCATCACAAACATTCTCACCTAAAACACCTGCCTTTTACCCCACACTACAGCAATCTCTGCCACATCATCTAAAATAGCCCTCATTCTCACAAGATTATCTGACATTTTTAAACAAATTAAGTCCACGTTTCTCTCTATAGTTTCTTCAGTGTGGATTTGGGAGAAAGTAATTATAAGCCTATGATAATTACTGTATTGATAGGAACAAGAAGTTCCTCCAAATAAAGGTAAAAATGAAACACTATAAATATCCATGAATAGGGCAATGGTTAAATTAATCATGATATATTTATATTATGGAATACTCTTTTTTTTTTAAAGATTTTATTTATTTATTTGAGACAGAGAGAATGAGAGACAGAGAGCATGAGAGGGAGGAGGGTCAGAGGGAGAAGCAGACTCCCTGCCGAGCAGGGAGCCTGATGCGGGACTCGATCCCGGGACTCCAGGATCATGACCTGAGCCGAAGGCAGTCGCTTAACCAACTGAGCCACCCAGGCGCCCATTATGGAATACTCTTAATCTGTTAAAAAAATCAGGTGGATTTAAATGCATTGATAGAGAAAAAGGATCATGATTTGTAATATAAATGAAGCAGGAAAATATTTATTTATAATATTCCATTTTAATAAAATCTTTGTGGATATGTGTGTGCTTATAAGCATAGGAAACATCTGAATGGATATATACTTAATGAAAATTGTCAGAGTGGGGTAAAAAATCAGGAGAGACTTCACTTTTTGTTTTACATATATTTCAATTGTTTGAATGCTTTCTAAGTATTTATTATGTAGCAATTGATGAATCCACAAATAGTTGGAAAGGGTATAACCAGATGGAGCAGAAGACTTACAGTGTGCTACTTTATTCTTCCTATGTGTTCTATATATTGTATATGTCTCCTTTCTGTCTCTTTTCCACAAAGGCAAATATTTCCTTTACACTGTATCCTGGGAAATTGTAAGGTTTTGGTATTTTTTGAGTAAATAATATATTAATAAATTATATATCAATAAAAGAATGAATGCCTGAAATAAAATTGGGGCTATATTATGTAAGATCATAGTTTTCTTCTTTGTTTTTTTTTTTTTTATATATAGTTATTCCAAATAAAGCTCAGTCTCACACTATTTTTACCTCCCACATAAGGTAGGGAAACTGTGCTTATCTTATCCATGCACTACTGTGCAAGAATCCCTCTTGATACAACCAGTTTCTTCCCCCTACTCACAACTGCCTTAGAACAAAGTTGGAAGTCTATAAAATTAGGCTGTTGCATTTTATTTAGGTATCTTACTTTTGTAAAAAGTTTAGTTCTCTGAATTCCAGAAGGCCTGCGTTCACAGCTATTCATAGAAAAATAATTGCTTGCAGAAATAAAAACGGAATAATGTTTTATAAAAGCATAAATTTGGAAATGTAACAACCAGTTGTCCAAGTATCTATTGAAAAGCAGTCTGTTATTTCTCCAACAGTTTTAATGCAGGTGGTGGTATCATTTGAAGTTAATAGAATTGTTGGAACTGGTTCACTTGTTATTGGTTAGTAATTTGTTCATGATCATAAACCAATGACAACCAATCAAACTTATGAAATCTGAAAGGGTCTTTATACTAGAATGGTGTTTTTAATGGTCCATAAAAAAATGTGCTGCCTGTTTGCCTCAGGAGAATGCCTATTAAAATCCATAACCTATTGAATTTAGAACACTTGGCAGGATACTATCTTATAATAGCACTTCAAATAGAGGGGTATCTTGTCAACAAAGTCCTGGATGCAGTATTACTCAAAGCACATATGACTGATTATTCTAGCTCATTTACTGTTATATTTGCCTGTTAAAACCTGCTTATACTTTTAAATACAATTGGCAATTGACAATGTATTCAAACAAAAGGAAGCATAAATGAAAATGTATCATGTGGAATGACGAAGGCAAAGAGCAGTGTAGACTTCAGACTTGGATAGAACTGCATTTATAGCTCCACCACTAACTGAAGTAAAATTTACTTAAATTCTCTGAGCATCAGCTTCTCATATGTAAACTAGAGATAACAACGCTTACCCCCTGGAGTGGCAAAAGAATAAATGAAATTATGTTTATAAATGTCTGGCATATAGTAGGCACTGCAAACATGGTAGTAATTATTATTCTGTCTCTCGCCAACTTTGCCTTTCTTTATGTCTTGCCAAAATGTACAAAGACTTAGCGAGCTTTTCCCATACACCCTTTTCCTTAAATCAACCCTCACTCTCCTAGGAGAGGCACAGGATGCAAAATTGGTGAAATCAACAACTTGTTTGACATTTATTGGGATTTGACACCTGCAATTCCTTGTGACAGTCCTGATGTTCTGAGAACACTGACCACTGGACAAAGAACAAGCCACTTCCATCCAGCTTAACCTTAAAAGAAGGAAAGTGAGTTTCAGGAGAGGCTGTTCTGTTTTTCCAGCTGGCTAGTCACCAGCAATTCTTACCTGTTGTGGTGTTAAGTAGGGAAAAGTTAAAATCTTTAAGGTCAACAGGGCTCAATTCCAAGGAAAAAACAGAAAAGCTAGTTTCTTTCTTTCTTTCTTTTTCTTCATTATAGGAGGAAACTTATAAAATAAGGCTGTGTTTCTGCTTCACTGAATGCAGGCTGATATACTGCCTGGTTCCAGCTCTGTGATGTTATGTTTTGTTCACAAGAGCCCTGAGGGAAAGCAGAACTCACACTTCTCCATGGCTACACCTTCCTACTTAAGGCAAAAACAACTAATAATTATGAAATACAAAACTGAAAGATTAATTTAGGAAGACAGTCTGTTTCTGTACTTAAAGTCAGTCACTGCTTGTTTGAATGTGTGCACGTGTGTATTTGTGTGTGTGTGTATTTGACCACATTATTTTAAACACCTTAAAAAAGAAAATGTAATTTTTCCATATTAATTCATTTTTGGTATTTTCTACAGAAAGACCCAAATAACTATTTCATTGCATGGGAAGTACTATGGAAGGCTTATTATAAGAGCTCTTTTTGCAAAAACAAGAGAATATTTTTACTAAATACATAGCAGAAAAAATTTAATTCTAGGAAAGAATGGTTAAAATAAATGCATATCCTAATTTTTTTAATTTACCTTCTACAAAGGGATTTGCAAGAGACAAAACTGTGAACAATTAATTATCAAAGGTCTACTTTCTGAGTTGACTTGGCCCTCAATCCTGGTCTACTTCATTCAGGAACCTCAGGAGGGGACCCTACTTAGCTCTGGAATGATGCGATGAAGAGGAAAGGTGAATATGTAATTTACCACATTATAAGAAAAGAAAATCAGCAGCCTCAGAAAAATAAAATAAAATTAATTATCCATGTATGATTAAAAAAAAAAAAAACCTCTTAGCAAGCTATGTCCACACACACAAAAATAATTAACTGACAAAGAGTATCTGCAAAAAGCATCTTACCAACATCACAATTTAATGGTTAAAAGTATGTCCTTGAATATCAGGTACAAACCAAGAATTCCCATTATCATTGCTACTTTTAACATCGTACAGAAGATCTTAACCAGCACAGCCAAACTAGAGAAAGAAAGAAAATATGTAAGGATTTGAAAGAAATAAAATATTCTTTATTTGTAGATAATTGTGGTTGATTTCACAGAAAGCCTCCCCAAAAATCCATGAAGAAATTGTTCAAAATAATAAGACAATTTTTAAAAATACCAGGTAAAAATAAATGTACAAAAGTCAAATATATTTCTGTATACCACAACCAAGCAGCTGAAAAATATGTTTATAATTTTTATAAAGAAAATAACAATACCGAATGCTTACATATTATTTTATGTCAAGGATTGTTCTATGCACTCAATATATGTAATAGGTTTAAAATATGTATAAATTCATTGGCACACCTCCTTTTGTATCCACTTCCCTCAAATTCAGCCTGGACAGAATGATTCATTCTATTGAGTAGAATAAGAAGTGATGTGATGATTCTGAAATTAGGTCATAAAGAGGATAGCCTCTGCCAAGCTCTTCTTCTCTATCATTTGCCCTTGGGAAAGCCAGCCACAGCCATGACATCATAAGGACACAGCATCTCTAGGAGAGGCCCACATAGAGAGGAACTGAGGTCTCTTGTCAATAGCCAGCACTAACTTGCCAGCACCAGTGAGTGATCCAGTGTAGCCCCATCATCTTGATTGCCACATTATCACAGACCTTGAGTCAGGTCTCCCCAGCCAAGCCTATGCATCTTCTTGTCCCACAGAAATGATAAAAGATAATACATGCTTACCATTGTTTTAAGCCACTAAATTTTGCAGTAATTTGTAAGAAAGCAATAGATAACAATACACATTGTGTGGTCTTCACATGTCTGTAAGATAGATACTATTCCTATAGTCAGTTTACAGATGAAGCAAGAGGCAGAGAGACGTTAAGTAGCATGCTTTAGGTCACACAGTAGAGATGTGTAACCAACAGAGAGGGGACTCAAACACAGCCAGTTGGCTCCCAAAGTGTGTTCTAATAATGGTGATTCTTGAACCACATCACCTTTGCCCTCTGAACTCTCATATATACTTTATATTTTATTTAATCCCCCTTTGCGTTAAATACCTCTCTCCTACAGAATTCCAACCTCCTGATTCAATAGGACTTAGTTGGTACTTCTCTTTTCTCTTGCTTGGATCTACTTTCCTGAGCCCTGTACCGTCATCTTTTGAGAATAAAATCTCTTCTTTTCCAAGATTGAGAAAATACTGATTGTTTTTTTTTGCCATCAAATACTGACTTATTATTCTTGCCCAAAATCCAAATCATAAATAGGATACCTCTGAACAGGTTTTAAATGTATCCCTCTCAATCAGTGATAGTGTCACTTATACACTCAGGCCTCCCATGGTTGCCTGAGCAGTGGATGCTTCACTCCAGATGCTTCTGAGTCAGCATAACTAACTAACCTAACTCCACCTTCCTCAGGGCCTACATAAAGTCCACTCTTTCCTTTGTTCATAGATTGCATTCTATACCCACAATTCTTTTCTGTTTAGCAAGTAATAAATTTGGTTTATTTGCCTCAGGTATATGTAGAGTGGTCTTCTCATTTGATACTTTTTTTCAACCTCTTGATTTGCTGGAGAAAACCTTGAAATAAGTTTCTAAGTGAGACTGTGTGGGAGATAAACTTTGAGTCATCACATGGCTGAAAATTTCTTCTTCCTGACTGATTTGATTGATAGTTTGCCTGGGAATAGAATTTGACATTTCACATTTTTCCTCAAATTTTGAAGGGATTGCATCATTGTCTGCTGACATCCAGTGGTTGCTGATGACAATTCTGATGCCAGTATGATTCATATTCCTTCAGAAGTGATTTTTTTCCTCTGAAAAGTTTTAGAATCTTTTCTCTATTTTGATGTTCTGAAATTTCAGAAGAATTTTTTAGATACCAGTCATCTTTCATTTTTTAACAACTGCTAGCTATTTTGTGATCCCTTGTAATCTTAAGACTCATAACCATTTGCTTTCATATATGCCATGCTTTTGCTCTTCTTTTTACATTCTGGTAAATTTCCTAAGTTTTATTTTCCAGTCCTTCTGCTGAAAGTTTTAATGTTTATAATGATTAATTTTTTGTGTCAAATTGGGTAAGCCACAGTACCCAGATATTTGGTCAAACACTAGTCTAAATGTTGCTGTGAAGTTACTGTTTTTAGATGAGATTAGCATTTAAATCAGTAGATTTGAATCAAGCAGATTCCCCTCCATAATGTGGGTGGGCCTCATTCAATCTGTTGAAGGCCTTAAGAGAAAAAAGACTGGGATCCCCCAAGGAAATGGAAATTCTCTCCAGACTGTTTTTGGACTCAAGTTGTAATAGCAGCCTTCCCCTGGGTCTCCAGGCTGCTTGCCTACACTGAAGATTTTGGATTGGCCAGGCTCCACAATTGTGTGAGGCAGTTCCTTAGAATAAATCTTCCTCTTGCTCTTCTCCCACTCTATTTAATCTCCTCTCTTGGTGTTTTCCTTTTAGGTTGCATTCCTCTAATATTTCTGTGATACTTAGTTGCCCATTTGTATTTATGAAGAGAAAATGAAATAAATTGATATCTCACCAATTTGTATATAAAATACAAAATATTAATGTATATAATATTTCTTTTGTATTCCTCAAGAGTGCTTAGATCCAGGGTATAGGCAGTGGCTCCATCTCAGAGGCAACAGGTATTTAATACTGTATTTCCCCTCTATTCTTCCTTTTTCTCCCACAGTGCAATCACATATAGTTTCCTAAAGTGCGGAAGAAAACAGATCCTCTGACTCATCATGGTCAGGTATCCTCAAAGTCTTTTGCCCTCTTTCTAGTGGATTTTGGCTTTTTGCAATTAAAAAGTTGAAAGCATGAATTTTAAATTATCAGATGTATTGTGACATTTCTTTGAGGCAATGGACACCTCATGGCCTATTTTGCATGTTAGGAGGCAAGGCCATAAATAAAAGTAATACTGGGACCAACAGCAACCAACATCCACTTGGTTATTAAATCAAGATATCACCCTGTCCACAGCACTTACACACCAGAATAACATAGAGATAGTCCAGTCTTCTCTGCTTCACTTTTTTGCCTTCTAGTTTTCCCAGTGCTGCTCTTTAAAAGATGTCTATTTTCCAAATTTGCCATTGTAATCTTACTGTTTGTCACCACCTGGTCAGACTTATGGTGACAGTAAACTATAATTCAAACTATATTTTCTTACTGAAAACACAAGAGCATCATCCAATGGCAAATCTATAAATGCAAAATTTTTAATTACATAGACTAAATACTATTTCAACATAGATAAATATGTATATATATTTCCCTGTTCTATTTTCCTAGTGAGATTTCTAGGCAAAATTGTAGGGAAATTAGATGACTACTTATTTCTCAGCTTCCTTTGAAACTTCCAGGATCAGTGCTTTTAATGTGCCCTATACCTGCGCCCAGAAGACTCATGTCTTCAAAACTTATGAGGAGATGAGGGAGTTGGTGTTTCTCGGTTCTGTTGCTCATAACTGAATTCTTAGAGCCAGGTCTCTAAGGGAACCAGGCCATGAAAACACTAACTCCTTTAAAGAATTATTCTTTCTCTTAAAAACAACTTCTTAGGGGCACCTGGGTTGCTCAGTCGGTTAAGCATCTGCCTTTGGCTCAGGTCATGATCTTGGGGTCCTGAGATCGGCCCCGGGTTGGGCTCCCTGCTCAGTGGGGAGCCTGCTTGTCCCTCTTTCTCTCTGCTGCTCCCCCTGCTTCTTGTGCTCTCTCTCTCTTAAATAAATAAATAGAACTTTTATTTTTATTTTTTTATTTTTTATTTTTATTTTTTTTAAAGATTTTATTTATTTACTTGACAGAGAGAGGCAGCAAGAGAAGGAACACAAGCAGGGGGACTGGGAGAGGGAGAAGCAGGCTTCCCGCGGAGCAGGGAGCCCGATGCGGGGCTCGATCCCAGGACCCTGGGATCATGACCTGAGCGGAAGGCAGACGCTTAACGACTGAGCCACCCAGGCGCGCCATCAAATAAATAAATAAAATTAAAAAAAAAAACTTCTTAGATGTTCCTCACATTTCCCCAGCCGTCAGTACACTCAAAGTCAAACACAAAGCCTTTTTAAACAATATGGTTAGTTTTAAACAAAGTTAGTAGTTCCAAGCCCTTGGAGTGGTTAAGTATGTCTGCCACTCCATTAAAAAGTTTAGTTTAGAAAGTGCATGTGTGTGTGTGTGTGTGTGCACATGCACGTTTTAAAATTCTCTATTGTTGAGGTAAGTGATATTTTAAAGATTTATCTTGGTATATTTAACACAATTATAAGCAATGTTTTGTAAATGTTACACAGTAGATTCTGCTGGAAAACTCCACCAAGCCTGGAAATTATAACATGCTGAAAAAATCACCAGACCTCGTAAAAATGTGTACTTCCTCCCAAAATGTTCACTAACCTAACTATAATCTAACAATAGTTTTACCTAAATTCCCTGACTTAAAAGGAAAAAAAATATGCCAAACCATTTGAAACTCATACAGTTTTCTAAATCTCACCATCAGATTCCAGTATGCTGGGAATATTTAAGTGTGCACGTAGTCACCACTTTAGTAGAGGTTTAAAAACTGGGAGCAAGATATTTTTGGCAGTGTCTGTCTCTCTGAGTCTTGTCCTCTGGTTTTCCTTACTGACTTGGGTGTAACCTGTGAGAAATCTTAGAACTGTTGAGGATGAAGAGTACAAATGTCTATTCTAGCCAGCTAATTAGCTTAACATTTTTTTAAAAAGATTTTATTTATTTATTTGACAGACACAGCGAGAGAGGGAACACAAGCAGGGGGAGCGGGAGAGGGAAAAGCGGGCTCCTGGCTGAGCAGAGAGCCTGATGCGGGGCTCGATCCCAGGACCCCGGGATCATGACATCAGCCGAAGGCAGACGCTTAACAACTGAGCCACCCAGGTGCCCCTAGCTTAACATTTTTTTGAAAGAGAAGTGGGGCGCTGTTTGTAATTTCATGTTTTTAAAAGTTAATGCACTTATCCAAAGGATTCTAGAACAGTAGATATTTGAGGAAATTTGATGCTTGATCTTCTCCTTTAGTACCCTGATGCTCATCTCTTTATCTTCTGATATTTGGTCCAAGAATCAACAATGCCCATGTTTCAGTGAAAGTTTGTTTAAAAATATGCTTGTGAACTTTACACAAATCCTTTTCTACAGGCCCATGATATTGGAAAAATCCTGGGTAAATAAATTCATGAATGATATATGAACCCCATCATCTTCATCTGGATCTTAAGTAATTCTAGTCTTTCCTTCCCTTTTCATTTTCATTCTTTTGAAAAGCACTTGAGACATTTATTTGCACGTACACAAAAATGATACTTCGGCATTGAAGCTGGTGTTCACAGTTGTGACAGACAATCTTCCATATGATCCCTATTGTTAACGAAACCCTGTATCTCTTAAAGTTACTGGCATGTCATTTTTTTCTGTTGGAGACTCTGAGAGGTTCAGGCCAGAATACAACAGTATGTATTGTGGGGTAAATAATATATTCTCTTCTTGCTAGTTTCCAAGTAAGTAAGAAAAAAAATTAAATACTTCTGACTTTACAAAATCACCTGAAATAAGATAGGATTTAAACAACCCCCATATTATCTCCTGTGATACCATTTGCTGCCAAACTGGTGTACATGCTCAGTGGGATGAAGAAATAGAGGGCTCGTGGAATTTCACATGACTCTGATCCACATCACCATGTCCAGCCTTCCTTCCCTCAGAGGCATTACTTTTGTAGTTAACCTGACTTTGTTCCATTTTCATGGAGTCTCCTTTCTCCATGAAAACAAAATTATTTTGTTATTTTCCCCCCATGTAACAAGTAAACCAAGTATATACTTGTTTACTACACTGTGAACTTTACTCTGTGCTCTTTTCTAGAAAATTTTATTCTTCACCACCAGAAATTCAAGAGACTATTTGGGTGCAATAAAAAGAAGCTAGCATATTACTAAGACTAATACAACCCTATTATGAAGACACATGGGTTATTTCTTTCACAGGAACAATCACAGCATGTGGCATTTAATATTTTGATTCTTTTCTTCACCATCATATAAATTATTTTTTTAGTGTTTATTTACTTATAATCAGAAACTTACAGAGATTAGTTTAGGAAATGATTCTCTTTGGAAGAAAGTAATAAAACATACTTAAAATGGCAATATTTTATATTCATGCATCATTTCCTCCTGTATTTGAGGAAATATTCCGATGTTGGTCACTTCACTAGTGTCCATAGACTTTTTTATTTCTCAGTTATTTGCTGAGCACTTATTATGTGCTATGCACTGTCTTAAGAGCTATGTAAAGGTAAAACAGGTATTTTCCTCTATATCATGAAATAATTAGTTGAGAAATTGAAAATCGTAGAATCAACCCTATACAGGATAAAAAAGACACATAATCAGCCCTATATAAAACAAAAGAGATATGTAAAAGAAGTTCTGAATAAAAAGCTGTATGATGAATGCCAGTATAGTTAATGGAGCTTATTGGGATAAATTTTTATACTGAAAACATTTTAATAAAGATATTGGTCAAAAAGGAAAAAAAAAATTTTTTTTCTAAGATTGTCCCAAGCCTGAAATTACTAAGACCACCTAACAAAAATTAGAATTTCCCCCCACCTTTTTGGAAATTTGATAAAGTGCAGAATTTGATGAAATATTTCTGGCAGTAACAATGACATATAGGCAGTTTTTCAAGTTGAAATGGAGATGAGTCAGATTAAAAATAAATATAACATTTGTGCCAAGATACCCAGGCCAAACTACCCATTTCCATGTGGAAACAATAGGACATGCACTGTTGATTTCAGTTTTTAAAACGTTAACTGAACTAACATTATAGAAGATGTCTCCCTAGCTATGTTCTGTTAAGAAAAATGTATTTGAGGGCATTAAAACAGCATGGCAATTGAGCAAGGGGAAAATGCCTAAATAAAGGCCCACGTGCTTCTTCTATACTACCACATTCAGATACAGGAATATGAATATAAATGTTTATAACTGGATGATACCTAATTTTAGTGAATCTTAGTTTAGATTTCTCAGTTTTTGGTGAAATGTGCTGGCCATCTGCAACAGAACTTGTACTAAAAACTACAGCCAATGAGTGCATACATAATAGCTTTCTAACTTAGGGATTTTACTGACATTTCTCATTGTATTTTATACATTCTCTTTCAATTATTTCCCTGATTATTTACATTAATGTCTCCTACACATTCATTGGAGGAAGTAAAATTTAAGCTGAAACCTGAACAATGAGTGAAAGGTGGAAAATAGCCAAGCAAAGTAGAAAATGATATCTAGACAAAGGGAATGGCATATACAGAAACCCAGATGAAAAAAGACCATATTATACCAAGAACCTGAGATTAGTTCAATAATGCTGGACTATAGAGTTCAAAAATATGAAAGAGTGACCCTGGATACAGCTGAGCATTAAGGGCCAGAATGTAGAGAGATTTATGAGCCAAGTTTCAGAGTCTTGACTTTATTATTATTGTTATTACTATTAAAGTATAGTTGACACACATTGTTACATTAGTTTCAGGTGTACAATATAGTGATACAACAACTTTATATGTTATGCTATGCTCACCACAAGTGTAGCTGCCATCTGTCACCAGACAATGCTATTACAATACCACTGGTTATATTCCCTATGCTGTGCCTTTCATCCCTGTGATTTATCCATTCCATAACTGGAAGCTTGTACTTTCCATTCCCCTTTACCCATTTAGCCCATCTCCTCACCCACCTCCCTTATGGCAAACATCAGTTTGTTCTTTGTATTTGTGGGTCTGTTTCTGCTTTTTGTTGTTATGTGTGTTTGTTGGTTTGTTTTGATTTTTAGATTCCACATATAAGTGAAATTATACGATTTTTGTCTTTCTCTGTATGATTCATTTCACTTAGCATAATATCCTCTAGGTCCATCCACATTGTCTCAAATGGCAAAATCTCATTCTTTTTTATGATTGAGTAATATTCCCTTACATACATATACCACATCTTCTTTACCATTCATCTATGGATGGACACTTGGGTTGCTTCCATATCTTGGCTATTGTAAATAATACTTCCTGCAATAAACATAGAAGAACATATATCTTTTTGAAGTAGTGTTTCATTTTCTTTGGGTAAATACTCAGTAGTAGAATTACTGGATCATATGATATTTCTATTTTTAATTTTTTGAGGAATCTCCATACTGTTTCCACAGTGGCTGCACCAATTTATATTCCCCCTCAGCAGTGCATGAGAGTTCCCTTTTCTCCATGTTCTTTCCAACACTTGTTATTTCTCATCTTTGTGATTCTAGCCATTCTGACAGGTATAAGGTGATATCTCATTGTGGTTTTGATTTGCATTTCCCTGATGATTAGTGATGCTGAACATCTTTTCATGTGTCTATTGGCCATCTGTATGTCATCTTTGGAAAAATGTCTGTTCATGTCTTCTGCCCATTTTCATCAGATTATGTGTGTGTGTGTGTGTGTGTTGAGTTGTATAGGTTCTTTATATATTTTGGATATTAATGCCTTATCAGATATATCATTTGCAAATATCTTCTTCCATTCGGTAGGTTGCCTCTTCATTTTGTTGGTGGTTTCCTTCAGGTGCATAAATTTTTTTATTTCGGTGTAGTCCCAATAGTTTATTTTTGCTTTTGTTTTCTGTGACATATCTAGAAAAATGTTACTAAGGCTGATATCAAAGAGATGATTGCCTATATTTTCTTTTAGGATTTTTATGGTTTCAGGTCTTACATTTACGTCTTTAATCCATCTTGAGTTTATTTTTGCATATGATGTAAGAAAGTGATTCAGTTTCTTTATGTACCTGTCCAATTTTCCAGCACAATTTATTGAAGAAACTATCTTTTGCCCATTGTATATTCTCGCCTCCTTTGTCATAGATTGACTATTTAAGCATGGGTTTATTTCTGGGCTCTCTTCTGTCTCAATCATGTATGTGTCTGTTTTGGTGTCAGTATCATATTGTTTTGATGATTATAGCTTTATAGTATATCTTGAAATTTGGGATTGTAATACCCCCAGCTTTTTTCTTCCTCAAGATTCCTTTAGCAATTTGGGTCTTTTGTGGTTCCACAAAAATTTTAGGATTATTTGTTCTAGTTCTGTGAAAAATTCTATTGGTATTTTGATAGGGATTACATTCAATCTGTAGATTGCTTTGGGTAGTATGGACATTTTAACGTTGTTCTTCTGATCTTCGAGCATGGAATATTTTTCCACTTATATGTATCATCTTCAATTTCTTTCATCAGTGTTTTATAATTTTCAGAGTACAAGTCCTTCACCTCCTTGGTTAAGTTTATTCCTAGGTATTTTATTCTTTTTGGTTCCATTGTAAATAGAATCATTTTCTTAATTTCTCTTTCTGCTATTTTGTTGTTATTGTGTAGAAGTTCAGTAGACTTCTGTATATTAATCTTGTATGGACTTTATCTTTTAAACCATTGCTTTTAAGTGACATGAGCAGATTTGTATTTTTATGTATAGAAAATGGACCAAAGGTGAAAATGATAGGTGTGCTAATGGTATTTAAGAGAATATAGTAGCTTCTGGAAGTGGAATGGAAGCACCTGGAATATCTTCTCTATGTTTTTTCTTCTTCCCATTGTATGAATAATTGGAACCTGGAACAACTAAGCTTTGGCCATGGAGACCACAGCAAATACCTATAGGATAGTGAAGCAGTGATTTGGAGAAAACCTGGGCCCCTTGCACAAAGCTTTCCACTAGCCTGAAATGTTTACCATGAATTGTTATGCGACATTGAAAAAATATCTTTGTTTTTTAAGTGATTGAATGATAGGGTCTCTTTATTACATTAGCTTAATTTTCACTTTTACAAGTATTGGAGTGAAAGTGATTCCTCAAGGAGAGTATATAGAAAGAAAGGAGATAACCTAGAAAAATTAGCATTGAAGCAATGAGTAGAAGAAAAAGAACCTCAAAGAACATTGAGCTGTTAGTAATGAAAGAAGGAAGGATTGAAGCTAAAGGAATACTATGTTATCTGCTTGACTTACAATTATCATATGGTTTCACTCATATGTGGAACATAAGGAATAGCATGGAGAACTTTAGGGGAAGGAAGGGAAAACTGAAGAGGAGGAAATCAGAGGGTGAGATGAACCATGGGAGACTATGGACTCCGGGAAATGATCTGAGGGTTTGGGGGGGGGATGGGTTAGCCTGGTGACAGGTATTGAGGAGCGCATGTGTTGTGATGAACACTGGGTGTTATACACAAATAATGAATCATGGAACACTACATCAAAAATTAATGAAGTACTGTATGGTGACTAACATAACATAAAAAAATTGAAAAAAGAAAAAATAAATAAATAAAAGTTCTCACCACAGAAAAAATTGTAACTATGTGAGGTGATGGATATGTTAACTAACCTTATTGTGGTAATCATTTTGCAACAATACATATAAAAAATCACTACACTGTACATCTTAAACTATATAAGGTTATAGGTCAATTATATCTCAGTAAAGCTGGGAAAAAAGTATATTTTTACCACCATGCTCACAAAACAATAGTTACTGAGAATGTTGATATAAATATATACATATAAACACATATACACATATATACCTATGTACACTCACAAATCCATACATTTATGCATGCATATATGCGCATATACTCTGTAAACTGTTGATATACATGGACATACACACATATATGCCATATAATGCCAATTCTTTTTTTTTATTTTTTATTGTTATGTTAATCCCCATACATTACATCATTAGATTTAGATGTAGTGTTCCATGATTCATTGTTTGTGCATAACACCCAGTGCTCCATGCAGAACGTGCCCTCCTCAATACCCATCACCAGGCTAACCCAACCTCCCACCCCCCTTCTTTCTAGAACCCTCAGTTTGTTTTTCAGAGTCCATCGTCTCTCATGGTTCGTCTACCCCTCCGATTTCTCCCCTTCATTCTTCCCCTCCTGCTACCTTCTTCTTTTTTTTTTTTTCTCTTAACATATATTGCATTATTTGTTTCAGAGGTACAGATCTGGGATTCAACAGTCTTGCACAATTCACAGCGCTTATCAGAGCACATACCCTCCCCAGTGTCTATCACCCAGTCACCCCATCCCTCCCACCCCACCCCCCACTCCAGCAACCCTCAGTTTGTTTCCTGAGATTAAGAATTCCTCATATCAGTGAGGTCATATGATACATATCTTTCTCTGTTTGACTTATTTCACTCAGCATAATACCCTCCAGTTCCATCCATGTTGTTGCAAATGGCAAGATCTCATTCCTTTTGATGGCTGCATAATATTTCATTGTATATATATACCACATCTCTTTATCCATTCATCTGCCGATGGACATCTTGGCTCTTTCCACAGTTTAGCTATTGTGGAGATTGCTGCTATAAACATCGGGGTGCACGTACCCTTTCGGATCCCTACTTTTGTATCTTTGGGGTAAATACCCAGTAGTGCAATTGCTGGGTCATATGGTAGCTCTATTTTCAACTTTTTGAGGAACCTCCATACTGTTTTCCAGAGTGGCTGCACCAGCTTGCATTCCCACCAACAGTGTAGGAGGCTTCCCCTTTCTCTGCATCCCCGCCAACATCTGTCATTTCCTGACTTGTTAATTTTAGCCATTCTGACTGGTGTGAGGTGGTATCTCATTGAGGTTTTGATTTGGATTTCCCTGATGCCGAGCGATATTGAGCACTTTTTCATGTGTCTTTTGGCCATTTGGATGTCTTCTTTGGAGAAATGTCTGTTCATGTCTTCTGCCCATTTCTTGATTGGATTATTTGTTCTTTGGGTATTGAGTTTGATGAGTTCTTTATAGATTTTGGATACTAGCCCTTTATCTGATATGTCATTTGCAAATATCTTCTCCCATTCTGTTGGTTGTCTTTTGGTTTTGGGGTTGACTGCTTCTTTCGCTGTGCAAAAGCTTTTTATCTTGATGAAGTCCCAATAGTTCATTTTTGCCCTTGCTTCCCTTGCCTTTGGCGATCTTTCTAGGAAGAAGTTGCTGTGGCTGAGGTTGAAGAGGTTGCTGCCTGTGTTCTCCTTTAGGATTTTGATGGACTCCTGTCTCACATTTAGGTCTTTCAACCATTTTGAGTCTATTTTTGTGTGTGGTGTAAGGAAATGGTCCAGTTTCATTCTTTTGCATGTGGCTGTCCAATTTTCCCAACACCATTTGTTGAAGAGACTGTCTTTTTTCCATTGGACATTCTTTCCTGCTTTGTCAAAGATTAGTTGACCATAAAGTTGAAGGTCCATTTCTGGGCTCTCTATTCTGTTCCATTGATCTAAGTGTCTGTTTTTGTGCCAGTACCATACTGTCTTGATGATTACAACTTTGTAATAGAGCTTGAAGTCCAGAATTGTGATGCCACCAGCTTTGCTTTTCTTTTTCAACATTCCTCTGGCTATTCGGGGTCTTTTCTGATTCCATACAAATTTTAGGATTATTTGTTCCATTTCTTAGAAAAAAGTGGATGGTATTTTGATAGGGATTGCATTAAATGTGTAGATTCCTCTAGGTAGCATTGACATCTTCACAATATTTGTTCTTCCAATCCATGAGCATGGAATGTTTTTCCATTTCTTTGTGTCTTCCTCAATTTCTTTCATGAGTATTTTATAGTTTTCTGAGTACAGATTCTTTGCCTCTTTGGTTAGATTTATTCCTAGGTATCTTATGGTTTTGGGTGTAATTGTAAATGGGATTGACTCTTTAATTTCTCTTTCTTCTGTCTTTAATGCCAATTCTTTATTTAAAAATATAAATGTATCATATCCATATTTAAAACAATAGAATAAAATCCACCAAAATGTTAACAGTGATTATATCTGAGTAATTTCTATTTCTTCTTTATAGTTCTATTTTCTAAATCAGAAAAAGTTATAAAATTGATATGTCCTTTAAAAATCATGTTTTCAGGGGCACCTGTATGTTCTAGGGCAACTTGTTTAACCTTTCCAGGCCTCATTTGTGCCACATCTATAAAATGGGGATAAATTATTATTATCTACCCCTTAGGGTTGTTATGAGCAGTGGTCTTCAAAAATGTACTCCCAAAATAATTAGAAAAAAAAAAACTGTATACTTCCTGGGGCACCTAGGTGGCTCAGTTGGTTAAACGTCTGCCTTCAGCACAGGTCATGATCCCAGGGTCCTGGGATTGAGCCCCACATCGGGCTCCCTACTTGGTGGGGAGCCTGTTTCTCCCTGTGCCCCTCCCCCCCGACTCATGTCTCTCTCTCTCTTGCTCTGCTCTCGCTCTCTCTTTCAAATAAATAAATAAATAAATCTTAAAAAAAAAAAAGAATACTATGTTCCAAGAATAGTGTCAAATGGTAAATGATAAGCCAAAATTGGAGCAAAAAAATGTCCTTTGGATTTGGAAATAAAAAAGGTAATTGATGATTCTGTTGATGGGACAGAGGAGATGTGACAAGGGAGTTCAGGATATAATCAAAACAGAGGTTGGGAGAGACTATGGAAATCAAGCAAGAGGAAAAGGGTGTATGACATGAAGATAGCTTATGGATACTGAAAAATGCAGGGTCATATAACCCAGAAGACTACTGAGAATAATTGATTGATATAACCAAAAGGAAGGAAACTTGAGATGAGAAAATGGCATATCTGAATTTTATTTTCAGAAGTCAAGTTTTGGATTAGAACAAGTTCTATGAATGTGTTGTATTATTACATAACAAAATCAGTTATGGCACTTTCTGAAGTGCATCTGGAAACTTCTACTTCTAGTCAGACTTATCCTCCTACTATAAAACTGGATGAAGCAACATTTTGATTATTTCTGGTATGGACAACAGGCAGTGTATACTGTGAGCCTTAAGGAAAAAAAAAAGGAATACGAGATATGAGCTTTACATTTGTCGCACCGTTCTTACTAGAGGAACTCTCATGACGCAGTAGAAGTTGGTTATGCCCAAGTTGATGCAGCACTTACTGAGATGAAGAGGAAGATAAAGGATTTTGGCCCTGCTAATATGGCAGAAATTTGTAGGATTGGGGCACCAAACAGGTGAAGACTGTAAGGGAAGACGCAGTAGTCTATATGAATATTACCTTCTGGTCAATGGCTCAAGGATGCGCTCTAAATGGTCAGGAAAAGACTCTTAGATACTTAATAGAGAGCAACTGCTATGGAGATGAGATCTGAATAAAACCTTGTCACATACTGTTTCTGGACAAATAGATTTATAGTGAAAGTATTAAAATATGATTGGGAAGCATATACACCGGTTTGCCACTAATATAAAAGAAAGAGAAATGGATTTGATTTCAGCTTCAACTACATCTGCAACATTTTTTTCTTTTCAAATTAAATGATCTCAACCATAAGAGTAAAGTAGTTTTTAATCTGGTTAATGTGGATATCTCTTTCTATAATTTTCTGTATATGTGAAATACTCTCATACTTGCAAATGTAAAAATCAGTTATGAATTTCTTTTTTGAGTGATGTTGGAATGATGAATACTGAGCCTTACTTCATACTATAAACAATTAGAAACTGACAAAATATATGAAATACCTGCTTTTAAACTTGGGTATCAAGCTGCACAGGATTTTGATGACTCAGAGAAGGAAAACAAAGAAGATGTACCCTACAATTGCTCCAATTTTCTGCCTAGAGACAATTTCCCTACCACAAATACAGGAAGGCGGGAGGACAAAAACACACAGTGGCCTTGATAAACTGAGATGAAGATCACAGTTCAGAAAGACTGAGATAGTTGGAAATTGTAGAGCAGAGTTTCATAAAGAAGAGAGCTATGCATAAAAAGAGCTCCAGAAATGTGCATAGTAGTTCCCTTGAGTCTTTTCTGAATATTAGGCTGGATATAATTATAGTAAAATTCCACAAAGCCAGGCAAAGAACAATTGGGAATTACAAGCTGAACAATTCCCAGAACTTACACAAGGAGAAATTGAGCTCTGACATTTGAATGAAGAGCCCTTGGAGCTATGCTAGGTGTCCAGTGAAGACCCCAGATGTATGATTTCTTGGAAGTAGAGCTGAACTAGACCTGGAGTCTGAAGTGAAGGCAACTCTAGACCTGCCCTAGAAAACTTTAAAAACAGACCTACAAATGGTTCAGCTTTAACAAATAATTTAACTGCCTATCAAAACAAAACTCAACACATTTCAAGGAAGACAACAAAAATCTAGATACTCAGGCACATGATATCCATGTGGTTCAACATCCAATAAAAATTACTAGTCAGGGATGCCTGGGTGGCTCAGTTGGTTAAGTGTCTGCTTTCGGCTCTGGTCATGATACCAGGGTCCTGGGACATCAGGCTCCTTGCCCAGCAGGGAATCTGTTTCTCCCTCTGCCTGCCACTCTCCCAGCTTGTGCTGTCTCTCTCTCTCTCTCTGACAAATAAATAAATAAATATTTTTAAAAAATTTACTAGGCAGGCCAAGAACCAGGTAATTGTGACTCAGTATGAGGAACAAAAATCTGGGGAAAAAAATGGTGGAGCTTAAAAACTAAAAGAAGAAGTTAAAAAGTTATTATATAATGTTTAAGTATTTAAAATAAAATATGAACATAATGAGGGAAAAATAGATTTTAGAGAAAAGGACCATGGAACTAGAGATGAAAAATAAAGTATTAGAAATAAGAATTTCACTGATTGATATTAACAGGTTCAACACTGAAGAATAAATGATCAATCAACTTAAAGCCAATAAAATATAATCTCTCCAAAATGAAGAAAAGAAATATGGCTTGGAAAAAAAGGAATAGTGCATCAGTTACATGTGGGATAATATCAAATAGTGTAACATACATGCACATACACACAATTACACAAAAGCAAATCATAAATTACTGGAAACCAGTAAAAAAGCAAACTAGACATTTCTTGAAGGAAGATAGACAGATGGCCAATAAGCATAGAAAAGATGTTCACCATCACTAATCATCCAAGAAATGCAAATCAAAATTACAGTGAGATGTTACCTTACATCCATTAGGATGGTACTAATAAAAAAATAGAAAATAACAAGTGTTAGCGGGGAAGTGGAGAAGTGGAAATTTTTCTGCACTATTTGTAGGAGTACAAAATTGTGCAACTGCTATGGAGAATGGTATGGAGGATCCTCAAAAAATTAAAAATAGGATCATCATATAATCCAGCAATCTCACTTTGAGTACATATCCAAAAGAAAGGAGTGTTTCAAAAAGATATTTGCACACTTATGTCTATAACAGTATTATTCACAATAGCCAAGAGATGGAAGCAACCTAAATGTCCATTGGCAGATGAATGAATAAACAAAATATGGTATAAACATATAATGGAATGCTATGAAGACTTAAAAGGAAGGCAATTCTGTCACAACCTACAACATGAATGAAACTTAAGGACATTATGCTAACTGGAATAAACCAGTCACAAAAGGAAAAGTACTGGGCGCCTGGGTGGCTCAGTCGTTAAGTGGCTGCCTTCGGCTCAGATCATGATCCCAGGGTCCTGGGATCGAGTCCCACATCGGGCTCCCTGCTCAGCGGGAAGCCTGCTTCTCCCTCTCCCACTCCCCCTGCTTGTGTTCCTGCTCTCGCTGTCTCTGTCAAATAAATAAATAAAATCTTTAAAAAAAAAAGGAAAAGTACTACCGTATGATTCCACTTATCTAAAGATTCTAAAGTAGTCATATTCATAGAAATAGAAAATGGAATGGTGGTTACCAGGCCAGGTCAGGGGGTAAGGGGAATGGGAACTTATTTTTTAGTGGATATAGAATTTCAGTTATGCAAGATGAAAAAGTTGTAGAGAGCTATTTACAACAATGTAAATATAATTAATACTATGAAACTATATACTTAAAAAGGGCTAAGATGATAAATTTTGTGTTTTTTGCCACAAAAAAATTGAAAAATCCAACATCCATTCATGATAAAACTCAGCAAACTAGAAATAGAAGGGATTTTTTTCAACCAATAAAAAGCATATTTTTTTTTAAAAAAAAGAAGAAACTAGAGTTAACATCATACTTACATACTTAATGGTAAAGTATGGTTCTTTCTCCCTAAGATTGGGAGTGAGGCAAAAATATCCCCCTCACACAATCACTCTTCAGATTTGTAATGGAGGTCCTACCAGTGCAGTAAACCAAGAAAAATGAAGAAAGGTTCTGCAGATTAGAAAAGAAGAAATGAAACTGTTTATGCACAAAGGACATAATTGTTTACATATAAATAAAATCTCCTTAAAAATTGTAAAATAAGAGTTGAGGTTAGCAAGGTCACAGGACATAGAGTCAGTGTGTCAAAACAGTTTTATTTCTATGTACTAGCGACAACAAAAAAAATAAAATTGCAATTAAAATACCATCCAGGGGTGCCTCGGTGGTGCAGTCAGTTGAGCATCCAACTCTTGGTTTCAGCTCAGGTCGTGATCTCAGGGTCATGGGATTGAACCTTGTGCTCAGCGGGGAGTCTGCTTGATTTCTCTCTCTCCCTCTCCCTCTGCCCCTTCCACTCATGGTCTCTCTAAGTCTCTCTCTAAAATAAATAAATATTTTTTTAAAAATAAAATAAATAAAATGCCATTCACAATAGGTTCAGAAATATAAAATAATGTAGGGAAATTTTTAACGAAATATATGTCTTATACACTGGAAACTACAAAGTCTTGTTGAAATTTAAAGACCTAAATAAATGAAGAAATATACCGTGTTCAAGGATTGGAACATTCAATAATATTAAGATGAGAATTCTCCCCAAATTGATGTACAGATTCTATGCTCTCCCAATTATATCCCCAGGTTTTTTTTAGAAATTAAAAAGCTGTTTCTAAATTTATATCAAAATGGAAAGAACTTTATTTTTTTTAAGTAGTCTCCATGCCCAACATGGGGCTTGAACTCACAATCCAGAGATCAAGAGACATATATTCTATTGACTGAGCCATCCAGGCACCCCTGAAAGGAACTTCAATAGTCAAAACTATTTCAAAACTGTAGAGCTACAATATTCAAGACGTTGTGGCATTGGTAATAAGATTAGACATATAGATCAATGGAATAGTACAGTAAGTTCAAAAATAGATCCTAACAGGGGCACCTGGGTGGCTCAGTTGGTTAAGTTTGCCTTCGGCTCAGGTTATGATTCCAGAGTCCTGGGATAGAGCCCCGCGTCGAGCTCCCTGCTCAGTGGAGAGCCTGCTTCTCCCTCTACCTCTGCCTGCCTCTCTGCCTACTTGTGCTCTCTCTCTATCTCTCTGTCAAATAAATAAATAAAATCTTAAAAAAAAATAGATCTTTTGTGATCACTTATTTTCGACAAAAGTGCCAAAGCAATTCATGGAGAAGGGATAGTCTTCTCAATAAGGGATAGTCTTCTCAGTAAATTCTGTTAGAACAATTGGATACCAAAATGGAAAACAATTAACTTTAATCCTTATCTCATACTGTCTACAAAAATTAACTCCTATTGAATCACAGATGTAATTGTAGAAGCTAAATCTATGACACTTTTGGAAGAAACCAGAAGAAAATCTTTAAGCACTGAGATAGGCAAAGATTTCTAAATTGGGGCACAAAAAACACAAACTTTATAGAAAGTGACAAATTGAGCTTCATCAAATTAAAATTCTCCTGATCTTTGAAATATATTGTTGAGGTAGTTAAAAGGCAAGCCACAGCCTTGGGGATCTTATGACATATATATAGAGTGATATAGATATATAGATTAAATATAGACACAATATATATATATATATTGAGCTAAATATATATATTTATAATATATAATATATTTATGATATATAATATATATTATATATAAACTAT
Source organism: Neomonachus schauinslandi (assembly GCF_002201575.2). Lineage (NCBI taxonomy): Eukaryota > Metazoa > Chordata > Mammalia > Carnivora > Phocidae > Neomonachus > Neomonachus schauinslandi. The sequence goes on along the minus strand of NC_058403.1, from coordinate 45,514,517 downwards.
ATATATATATTTGAGCTAAATATATATATTATTTGAGCAAGTAGATCCCCCCCTCACAAACATTGGAATAATTCAACAACCATTTATGATCAGAAGTTCTCAGCAGACCATGATTTTTTTTCTCAACCTAATAAAAAGGATTTATAAAAACCCATAATGACCATCATACTTACATACTTAATGGTGAAAAACTGAATGCTTTCCCCATGAGATTGGGAATATATACATATCAAAAGCCAGAGAGAGAATAGACAAAATTTTATATAGGTACTTCACAAAAGATATACAAATTAGCAATAAGCCCATGAAAATATGTTCAACATAATCATCAGGAAAATGCAAATTAAAAGCACAATAACATTCCACAGTACACCCATTATATTATTTAAGAAAGACTGACTTCCCTCTTTTTTGAAAGAGATTCTCCTTTATGGAAATCTTTTTTTTTTTTTTTACATTCTCAGAACTAACTAAATACATGAGCATTAATTGGAATTAAAAATATATTTTGCTCCCCTCATGAAATTCACTCACTTGTTAGATAACTCTGGTTCTAAAAACAGTAAGAGTTGATATTTTGATAACAATTGGAACAAAATGATTCTTAGTATTATAAATATACAGTGAAGTTTTGAAATGTAATTAAAACCAGTAATTACACATCTCATTTTGTCTAGACAATATGATGTTGAATAAGCATGAACAAGTAGGTATTGAAACAGCTCTACATCTAGAAAACAGTATCCAAAAAATTTCAGCTGAAGTAATTGCTTAGAATGCTTAGTGACTAGCATGAGACTAGCATATAAGTGAATGCTTTGTAAGTGGTATACACTTGATAATTTTGTCATAATAACTTTAGAACAAAAGCAATGCTTTTGTTTTATGTAGCTCCTAATAATTGAAATCAATCTCTAAACAACTATGATAATTTCTAGGACTTAAGACATCCCCTTGGTATAGTGGGGGCAAACAATATAACTGAGTAAATGGAGTCCTTTTCCTCTATTTCAATAAAAGTCAGTGGTGTCAGTCTTCATAGCAAAAGTTAGTGTTAATAATCAATTACCATAAGCTTCTATTTTTGGAGGATAATATTTTCCTCTTAGTTTTATAACAGTATAGAATTTCACCTGTTTGTAACTCAGGTGTGTGGAAGCCTTATGTATTATAAATGAAATGAATTAAAATGAAAATTCATCTTGTTATTGTCTACTAACATTTAGAGGAGACCTTGTAAAATAAAAGGCCAGTATTGTTTCTTTTTTATTTGAAAAGTTTAAACAATAGAAAAAAAGTAAAGATATCACTAAAATAAATTCTTAAGCCAGAATTTTCACAGTGTTCATATTTCGTTCTTCAGACACTGTTATTATGAAGAGTAAAACTTGACTAATGAGATTTAAATTTCCTTTGTTCCTTCTGCCAGCCCCCTTCCCTTTCTCTATGCTCAGAAGCAACCACTGTCATTAATTTCATGACTATTCTTAGTTCTGCTTTTATACTTTTGCTATCTTCCATTCACAGAAATTTTCTAAAAACATTTTATTAGTTCATTGTTGAAAACTCTTTTAATTTATGCATTTGCTAAAAATGACATCTTTATTAAATTTTCCAATTTATGAACAATAATTTCCCCTCTGTGTATTCAGCTTTCCTTTTTCTGCCTTTTAATAAATAACTTTCCCCACCAACACTTGTCATTTTTTGTCTTTTTAGTAACAGTCATTCTGACAGGTGTAGGGTGATATATCATTGTGTTTTGGATTTGCATTCTCCTGATGATTAGTGATGTGTCTGTTGGCCATCTGTATGTGTTCTCTGGGGTAATGTTTATTCAGATCCTCTGCTCACTTTTTAGTAGAATTATTTGGGGTTGTTTCATGTTGAGTTGTAGAAGTTCTTTATATATTTTGGATATTTACCCCTTTTCAGATATATCATTTGCAAACATCTCCTCCCATTCAGTAGGTTTCCATTTTGTTTTATTGATGATTTCCTTCACTGTGCAAAAGGTTTTTATTTTGGTGTAGTCCCAATGGCTTATTTTTGCTTTTGTTTCCTTTCCCTGAGGAGACATATCTAAAAAAATATTTCTATGGCTGATGTCAAAGAAATTACTGCCTATGTTTTCTTCTAGGAGTTTAATGATTTCAGGTGTCACATTTAGGTCTTTAATACATTTTGAATTTATTTTTGTGTATGGTGTAAAAAATGATTCAGTTTCCTTCTTTTGCCTGTAGCTGTCTAGTTTTCCCAGCACCATTTATTGAAGTGACTGTCTTTTCCCCATTGTATGTTCCTGCCTCCTTTGTTGTAAATTAACGACCATATAAACATGGGCTTATTTCTGGGCTCTCTATTGTTTTCCATTGATTTATGTGTTCATTTGGGGGGCAGTACCATACTGTTTTGAATACTACAGCTTTGTAGTATATCTTGAAATCTGAGATTGTGATATCTCCAGGTTTCTTCTTCTTTTTCAGGATTGCTTTGGCCATTAGGGGCCTTTTGGAGTTGCATACAAATTTTAGGATTTATTCTAGTCTGTGAAAAATGTTTTTGTTATATTGATAGGGATTGCATTAAATCTGTAGATTGCTTTGGGTAGTACAGACATTTTAGCAATATTTGTTATTCCAGTCCATTAGCATTTAATATCTTTTCATATGTTTCTGGCATCTTCAATTACTTTCATCAATATCTTATAGTTTTTAGAGTATAGGTCTTTCACCTCCTTAGTTAAGTTTATTCCTATGTATTTTATTATTTTTGGTACAATTAGAAATAGAATTGTTTTCTCAATTTCTCTCTGCTACTTGATTATTAGTGTATAACAATGCAACAGATTCATGAATATTAATTTTGTATCCTGTGACTTTACTGAATTCATTTATCAGTTCTAGTAGATTTTAGATGGAGTCCTTGGGTTTTCTATATATAGTAGCATGTCATCTGCAAATAGTGAATATATTACTTCTTCCTTACCATTTTGGATGCCTTTTATTTATTTTTCTTATCTGAGTGCTGTGGCTAGTACATTCTAATTTTCTGTGAGAAAATTTTAATATAGCAATGGAAGACTTCTGTAAACTAGGTTTGTCATTAAGGCAGGTGAGGTTCTAGTTTCTAAACAGCCAGTCAAAGAAAAAAGATTACCAGCACATAAAGAAATTGGTGTAAACTATCATTATTGACTTTTTTTTTTAACAAAATCTTTCCTTAAAAATTTATCTTCAATTACTTTTTTTGTAAGGCGTTACATTTAAATATATGGATATTTGGTCATTCCTGTATAATTTTGAATTACAGAGAAAAGTAGATTTATTAAGTGACTGATATGTTTTGGAAATCTTTATCTAAGGTTCAGGGAACAGATTTATTAAATAGCTTTGTAAGTAGGTTTAAAATTTTTGAATTCCTATGCTGTACCAGCTCTCCTCACAAAAATGACAATAACCTGACTAGATTTCTTTGCTAAATTATGCAAAATTATCCACACCAAACCACACTTATTTTATCCATGACATAAAGAATCTTAGTCTGTCAATATTAGACAGGCTCATATTATAAACAAATAACTAGGTTAATTTCTTTGCCTGGTGTTTCTCACTGAATCAGTACAGTGGAGCCCTGACTAGACCCCAGGCCTTTCATTCCCAAGTTAGTATAATTTCTACCAAATCAAGCTGCCTGTAACCTATGAGTATGTCTCCTATAACTAATTCACCAACATTGAATAAAATCACTTAAATGATAATGTAGCTAAAATAACTCTGAAGGAAACTTCTCTAGGAGTTTCAGTTACTTGCCTTTTAACATGTATTGTTCATTCTGAATCAAAACCATGCTTGCAGGGCACCTGGGTGGCTCAGTCAGTTAAGCGTCTGCCTTCAGCTCAGGTCATGATCTCAGGGTCCTGGGATGGGCGCCATGCTGAGCAGGGAGCCTGCTTCTCCCTCTCCTTCTGCCACTCCCCCTGCTTGTGCTCTCTCGCTCACTCTCTCTCAAATAAATAAAATCTTAAAAAAAAGGCTTGCTGTGAAAGTATTCTTCCTATAATTGTTGATCTTCAAACATGCCTATTTTGAAATTAGTATTTGTTTAGTAGCATAAAAAATGTTCAAAATAAATTGTGGGGAAAATATACAACAAAATGTAAATACACACACACATACGTACACATACATACACACTTTCTGAAAAGAGGAAGCAAACAAAAATGTTAACCATGCCCATCTCTGAGTGGTCACATTTTGAATAGTTTTTTCTTTTTTCTTTTCCATATCCCTGCTTATCTAATTTTTTTAATTCCAACAACAAACATGCATTGTTTTTATGAGGAGGAAAAAAATCAAAAGGCTCTCAGGTCAATTTTCTTGTGATTTGATTGTGATAATCTGAAGTAAGTTCTTAAAAACTCCTTAACATTTATAGATCAAATCTAGAGCAGCAATGAGCAGCTAGCATTTGATGTTATTCATGTAGCCTGCCTAATTGTGAGCATGATCCTAAATATAATTTTACAATTAAATAATCTGGTTTTTAAAAAATAATTTAGTTCTTAATACTGATCAAAAATGCTCTTGCATACCACATAAGATCTGTGAAAGACCACCTTTTTTCGTCAGTAATGTTTTTCTCCCATTACCTCAGGGGGAAGTATGCTGTTCATGCTTTTTTTAATTCCCTCGTTTTGTTTTGTTTCTGTAAGCTCTTCTGGTATCATGGGAAGGACCTCTTCAGCACCACATTGTGGATGGCTACATCCAAAGTATAAATAATTGGCCAGAGGTATGGGGTAGCCTTTCCTGGATTCATGCAAGTGAAGGGCTCCTCACCACAACAGAACTTCTAATGTAAAAGACTGCCTGCAGAGGAAGAATTGACTTTACAAAAATCAAAGTTTAATATTATCATCTAGCCACAAATTAAGCAGCAAAGGCTAATTTGATTATAAAGTGAAAATCCCCATATAGCTCGTTATGTAGCACATAATCTCAGATTTGATGCTTGCTCATTGTGCATCTTAGTGACCCCCTCTCTGGTGCTGAATTGGATTTGAATTTTTGGTGAGAGTCCTCAGCCTCTACTTGCACTGGTCCGGGCCAGTAAATAGTTGCCTGAAGTGTTTATATATTATCATGGTCAATAGTTCAATGAAATTTGTTCATTTTTAGTAACATTAGCGTACATGATGCCCCTGCAGGTCCTTTTCTGTTTGGCAGTTTGTGACTCTAAAATCTCCACTGGGGTGCCTGCATGACTCAGTTAGTTAAGCGTCTACCCTTCAGCTCAGGTCATGATCCCAGAGTTGTGGGATCAAGCTCCTTGATCTTCCTGCTCTGTGGGGAGCCTGCTTCTCCCTCTCCCTTTGCCTGCCACTCCCCCTGTTTGGGCTCACTCTCAAATAAATAAATAAATAAAATCTTTAAAAAATAAAATAAAAGTAAAATAAAATCCCCACTGTTACGTGTGTTAATTTATGGAAATAAATTTTCTTTTTGGAAACAATACTCATGGGTATTAACATCTTAGTGGCTAAAAAGCTACTCAAATTTAGCATTCAGTATATTAGGTAATCTAATTAAAACCACTACAGTCTGAAAGAAAGTTTAATTTATGCTGGGGCAAAAGCAGCCTACTAGAAAGTGTACAGTCTTGGTTTCCACTCTATAATTACAATTCTTACTGTATATACATGTCATTATTTTGCCTACAAGATTGTAATTACTATTTCATGAACTATTCAAGTGGTTCAGTCAACACTCTCTCAGTAAAAAGGTAAAATGATGGCAATGAAAGGAACTATAAAAGGAACATAAAACACCTTTTGTTTGTATTATGGTGCTGCTTGAACATATTTTAGGAATAGATGTCTTTCCAAACTCTTTTGGTCTCTCAGTGTATAATCAGTCACCCTTAGAATCAAGGACATCTTCTGTAAATCTGACCGAACTTTGTAATCACTAGTGTAAGTCCATTTATTGTTACTTGGTTTGTTCAGTATAGACAATGTCCCAGAATCTTATTTAAAGCAGCTTTTCATATTCTTGAAGCAGAGCATCAGCATAGCTCTATTTGAATGGTGCCTACTTTGCCTAAAATCATTGAGACCGGAAAGAGAGATTCTTTGTAACAATTTGTTTAAGAACTCCAAATCAAAGTCTGCCAATTATTAATAATCAATTAGTAAATCAACCCTAGGACTTATTTTCTGTGGCACCAAAAACCTTCATGCTATAACCCTTATTTATCTGATCCAATTTTCATCTCATTAATCATTCTTGTTATTTCCTGGATTGTTCTTTGTATCTTTTCCAATTGAGTTCTTCTGAAATTATTATTCTGTTACATCACTGTAGGTCAGCTGTGGAGAGGGCTTCATATGACTGCAATTCTTAGGTGCCTTGGGTCTTGCTAAGTAAGGCCTAAAATCCCACTGCTCCAAATTCAATTTCATTCTATTTGATTGTTTCTGAACTGTTCTCTTTGTAATTTGGAAGTGTTGGAGGCAGGGGAGGTAAGGGATATACATTTTCCCAATGGAACAAGAATAATCAGGGCTGAATTTGAGGAATTCAGTCTCCTAGCTTAACATTAATTTGGGCTCTGGTGTTAAGATTATATCTAGAAATATGAACATCTGGGCCTAACAAGATAGCAGCATGCATTTGGATCATGAATAAACAATGTTTTTCCAACATGGTTATTGCTGGCTACATCAATAAAAGACCTGTCAATGATTAGAAAAATCATCCTCTGACACCTATTGGCCAACTGTCTGCTCCAAAGATAGCAGATTTAATCACTTTGGAAAGCAATCCTATTTAGGGGTTATAGTAAAAATGAGGTAGAGAGCCAAATTCTAGTTGTTTTTCCCAAGACAGTGACGTGCATGTGCACGCACACACACACACACAACACGCACACACAGAGCTACATCTTTTGTGTAGAGAGTTGGCCTGCTTCTGGGCCTACCCATGAGCCTCACAGGAGAAGTCCTGAGGAAGCACTGGATACACATCTGATTGGGCTTGTCATTGTTAGTGCAAATTCCTTCATTTCAAGGTGTTCATCCCTCTTCAGCCAGCTTTTAAATGCAAATGTTATTCAAGGAAAGAAATATATTCTGCTCTTACAAGGCATTTTCTTCCTTAACTCTGGTTATTTCTGGCAGAGCTCAGAGGACACATATCTGTTATTCTTTTTAATTTAAATTCAGTTAATTCACATATAGTGTATTATTAGTTTCAGAGGTAGTATTCAGTGATTCATCAGTCTTATATAATACCCAGTGCTCTTTACATCACGTGCGCTCCTAAATGTCCATCAGCCTGTTACCCCATCTCCCCACTCCCCTCTAGCAACCCTCAGTTTGTTTCCTATGATTAAGAGTATCTCATGCTTTCTCTCCCACTCTGATTTCATCTTTTTATTTTTCCTCCCTTTCCCTATGATCCTCTGTCTTTATTCTTAAATTCCACACATCAGTGAGATCATATGATAATTGTCTTTCTCTGATCGACTTATTTCACTTAGCATAATACCTTCTAGTTCTATCCACATTGTTGTAAATGGCAAGATTTCATTTTTTGATGGCTGAGTAATATTCCATTGTATATATAGACCACATCTTCTTTTTTTTTTTTTTAAAGATTTTATTTATTTATTTGAGACAGAGAGAATGAGAGAGACAGAGAGCACATGAGAGGGGGAAGGGTCAGAGGGAGAAGCAGGCTCCCTGCCGAGCAGGGAGCCCGATGTGGGACTCGATCCCGGGACTCCAGGATCATGACCTGAGCCGAAGGCAGTCGCTTAACCAACTGAGCCACCCAGGCGCCCCTAGACCACATCTTCTTTATCCATTCATCTACTGATGGAAATCTGGGCTCTTTCTATAGTTTGGCTATTGTGGACATTGCTGCTATAAACATGGGGTGCATGTGCCCCTTTGGATCACTACAGTTGTATCTTTGGGGTAAATACCTAGTAGTGCAGTGGCTGGGTCCTAGAGTAGCTCTATTTTTAACTTTTTGAAGAACCTCCATACTGTTTTCCAGAGTGGCTGCACCAGCTTGCATTCCCACTAACAGTGTAAGAGGGTTCCCCTTTCTCCACATCCTCACCAACATATGTCCTTTCCTGACATGTTAATTTTAGCCATTCTGACTGGTGAGAGGTGGTATCTCATTGTGGTTGATTTGTATTTCCCTAATGCCAAATGATGTTGAGTATTTTTTCATGTGTCTGTTGGCCATCTGTATGTCTTCTTTGGAGAAATGCCTGTTCATGTCTTCTGCCATATCTTGATTGGTTTATTTGTTCCTTGGGTGTTGACTTTGATAAGTTCTTTACAGATTTTGGATGCTAGCCCTTTATCTGATAAGACATTTGCAAGTATCTCCTCCCATTCTGTCTGCTGTCTTTTGGTTTTCTCAACTGTTTCCTTTGCTGTGCCAAAGCTTTTTATCTTGATGAAGTCCCAATAGTTCATTTTTGCCCTTGCTTCCCTTGCCTTTGAAGACATGTCTAGCCAGAAGTTGCTGTGCTGAGGTCATAGAGGCTGCTACCTGTGTTCTTGTCTAGGATTTTGATTGGACTCCTGTCTCACATTTAGGTCTTTCATCCATTTTGAGTCTATTTTTATGTATGGTGTAAGAAAATGGTCCAGTTTTGTTCTTCTGCATGTGGCTGTCCAATTTTCCCAACACCATTTGTTGAAGAGACTGTCTTTTTTCCATTGGATATTCTTTCCTGCTTTGTTGAAGATTAGTTAACCATAGAGTTGTGGGTCCATTTCTGAGTTCTCTTTTCTGTTCAATAACCTATGTGTCTGTTTTTATGCCAGTACCATATTGTGTTGATGATGACAGCTTTGTAGCAGAGCTTGAAGTCCGGAATTGTGATGCCACCAGCTTTGCTTTTCTTTTTCAACATTCCTTTCTCTATTTGGGATCTTTTCTGGTTCCATACAAATTTTAGGATTATTTGTTCCAGCTCTGTGAAAAAAGTGGATGGTATTTGGATAGGGATTGCATTAAATGTGTAGATTGTTCTAGGTAGCATAGACAACTTAGCAATATTTGTTCTTCCAATCCATGAGCATGGAACGTTTTTCCATCTCTTTGTATCTTTCTGAATTTCTTTCATGCGTGTTTTATAGTTTTCTGAGTATACATCCTTTGCCTCTTTGATTACATTTATTCCTAGGTATCTTATGGTTTTGGGTGCAATTGTAAATGGGATCGACTCCTTAATTTCTTTCTTCTGTCTCATTGTTAGTGTATAGAAATGCAATTGATTTCTGTGCATTGATTTTATATCCTGCCACGTTGCTAAATTCCTGTGTGAGGTCTAGAAATTTTGGGGTGGAGTCTTTTACATTTCCCACATAGAGTATCATGTCATCTGCGAAGAGTGAGAGTTTGACTTCTTTGCCAATTCAGATGCCTTTTATTTCTTTTTGTTGTGTGATTGCTGAGGCTAGGGCTTCTAGTACTATGTTGAATAGCAATGGTGAGAGTGGAGATCCCTGTTGTGTTCCTGACGTTAGGAGAAAAGCTCTCAGTTCTTCCCTGTTGAGAATGATATTCACTATGGGCTTTTTGTATATGGCTTTTATGATATTGAGGTATGTTCCCTCTATCCCTACATTGAAGAGTTTTAACCAAAAAAGGATGCTGTACTCTGTTAAGTGCTTTTACTTTTTTCTTTTTTTTTTTTTAAGTTTTATGATTTTAATTTTATTATGTTATGTTAGTCACCATACAATACATCATTGGTTTTTGATGTGGTGATCCACAATCCATTGTTTTCGTATAACACGCAGTGCTTCATGCAGTATGTGCCCCCCTTAATACCCATCACCGGTCTAACCAATCCCCCCACCCCCCTCCCCTCTAAAACCTTGTTTGTTTCTCAGAGTCCATAGTCTCTCATGGTTCATCTCTCCCTCCAATTCCCCCCCACCCATTTTTCCCTTCCTTCTCCTAATGTCCTCCATGCTATTCCTTATGTTCCACAAATAAGTGAAACCATATGATAATTGACTTTCTCTGCTTGACTCATTTCACTTAGCATAATCTCCTCCAGTCCCATCCATGTTGATGTAAAAGTTGGGTATTCATCCTTTCTGATGGTTGAGTAATATTCCATTGTATATATGGACCACATCTTCTTTATCCATTCATCTGTTGAAGGGCATCTCGGCTCTTTCCACAGTTTGGCTATTGCGGACATTGCTGCTATGAACATTGGGGTGCATATGGCCCTTCTTTTCACTACTTCTGTGTCTTTGGGGTAAATACCCAGGAGTGCAATTGCTGGGTCATAGGGTAGCTCTATTTTTAATTTTTTAAGGCACCTCCACACTGTTTTCCAAAGTGGCTGTATCAACTTGCATTCCCACCAACAGTGTAAGAGGGTTCCCCTTTCTCCACAACCTCTCCAACATTTGTTGTTTCTTTCCCTGTCCATTTTTGCCATTCTAACTGGTGTAAGGTGGTATCTCAATGTGGTTTTGATTTGGATTTCCCTGATGGCTAATGATGATGAACACTTTTTCATGTGTCTGTTAGCCATTTGTATGTCTTCTTCAGAGAAGTGTCTTTTCATATCTTCTGCCCATTTTTTGACTTGATTATTTGTTTTTTGGGTTGAGTTTGAGAAGTTCTTTATATATCTTGGTTACCAACCCTTTATCTGTAGTGTCATTTGCAAATATCTTTTCCCATTCGGTGGGTTGCCTCTTTGTTTTGTTGACTGTTTCCTTTGCTGTGCAGAAGCTTTTTATCTTGATGAAGTCCCAAAAGTTCATTTTTGCTTTTGTTTCACTAGATTTTGTAGATGTATCTTGAAAGATGTTGCTGTGGGCGATGTCAAAGAGGTCACTGCCTATGTTCTCCTCTAGGATTTTGATGGATTCCTGTCTCACATTGAGGTCTTTCATCCACTTTGAGTTTATCTTTGTGAATGGTGTTAGAGAACGGTCAAGTTTCATTCTTCTGCATGTGGCTGTCCAATTTTCCAAGCACCATTTATTGAAGAGACTGTCTTTTTTCCATTGCATGTTTTTTTTCCTGCTTTGTCAAAGATTACTTGACCAAAGAGTTGAGGGTCCATATCTGGGCTCTCTATTCTGTTCCATTGCTCTATATGTCTGTTTCCGTGCCAGTACCATCCTGTCTTGGTGATTATAGCTTTGTAATATAGCTTGAAATCGGGCAACATGATGCCCCCAGCTTTGTTTTTCTTTTTCAACATTTCCTTGGCGACTCAGGGTCTTTTCTGATTCCATACAGATTTTAGGATTGTTTGTTCTAGCACTTTGAAAAATGTCATTGGAATTTTGATCGGGATGGCATTGAAGGTATAGATTGCTCTGGTTAGCATAGACATTTTAACAATGTTTATTCTTCCAATCCATGAGCATGGAATATTTTTCCATCTTTTTGTGTCTTCTTCAATTTCTTTCATGAGTGTTTTGTAGTTCCTAGGGTATAGATCCTTTACCTCTTTGTTTAGGTTTATTCCGAGGTATCTTATGGTTTTTGGTGCTATTGTAAATGGAATCGTTTCTCTAATTTCTCTTTCTAAAGTTGCATTGTTAGTGTATAAGAAAGCAACTGATTTCTGTGCATTGATTTTGTATCCTGCCACATTACTGAATTGCTGGATGAGTTCTAGTAATTTGGGGGTGGAGTCTTTCGGGTTTTCCACCTAAAGTATCATGTCGTCTGCGAAAAGAGAGAGTTTGACTTCTTCTTTGCCAATTTGAATACGTTTTATTTCTTTTTGTTGTCTGATTGCTGTCGCTAGGACTTCTACTACTATGTTGAACAATAGTGGCGAGAGTGGGCATCCTTGATGTGTCCCTGATCTTAAGGGAAAGGCTCTCAGCTTTTCCTCATTGAGGATGATATTTGCTGTGGGTTTTTCATAGATGGATTTTATGAACTTGAGGAATGTTCCCTCTATCCCTATACTCCAGAGAGTTTTAATCAGGAAAGGATGTTGTATTTTGTCAAATGCTTTTTCTGCATCAATTGAGAGGACCATATGGTTCTTCTCCCTCCTCTTATTGTGTTCTATCACATTGATTGATTTGTGAATGTTGAACCACCCTTGCATCCCGGGGATAAATCCCACTTGGTCGTGGTGGATGATCCTTTTAATGTATTGTTGGATCCTATTAGCTAGGATTTTGTTGAGGATTTTGGAATCCATATTCATCAGGGATATTGGTCTGAAATTCTCCTTTTGGATGGGGTCTTTGCCTGGTTTGGGGATTAAGGTAATGCTGGCCTCATAGAATGAGTTTGGAAGTTTTCCTTCTGTTTCAATTTTTTGAAACAGCTTCAGTAGAATACGTATTATTTCTTCTTTGAATGTTTGGTAGAATTCCCCAGGGAATCCATCAGGCCCTGGACTCTTGTTTTTTGGGAGGTTTTTTTATCACTGCTTCAATCTCGTTACTGGTTATTGGTCTATTCGGGTTGTCAATTTCTTCCTGTTGCTGTCTTGGCAGCTTATAGGTTTCCAGGAAGGCCTCCATTTCATTCAGATTGCTCAGTTTATTGGCATATAGTTGTTGATAATAATTTCTAATAATTGTTTCTATTTCCTTGGTGTTAGTCGTGATCTCTCCCCTTTCATTCATAATTTTATTAATTTGGGTCCTTTCTCTTTTCTTTTGGATAAGTCTGGCCAGTGGTTTATCGATCTTATTAATTCTTTCAAAGAACCAGCTTCTAGTTTCATTGATCTGCTCTATTGTGTTCTGGTTTTTAATTCATTGATCTCTGCTCTAATTTTAATTATTTCTCTTCTAATGCGTGACTTAGGCATCGTTTGTTGCTTTTTCTCTAGTTCTTTAAGGTGTAGAGTTAGTTGGTGAATTCGGGATTTTTTCCGTTTTTTTTGAGTGAGGCTTGGATGGCTATGTATTTCCCCCTTAGGACCACCTTTGCTGTATCCCATAGGTTTTGGACCGATGTGTTTTTGTTCTCATTGATTTCCATGAATTGTTTAAGTTCTTTTTTGATTTCCTGGTTGACCCAAACATTCTTGAGCAGAGTGGTCTTTAGCTTTCAAGTGTTTGAATTTCTGCCAAATTTTTTCTTGTGATTGAGTTCCAGTTTTAGAGCATTGTGGTCTGAGAATATGCAGGAAATAATCTCAATCTTTTGTTATCGGTTGAGACCTGATTTGTGACCCAGTATGTGGTCTATTCTGGAGAAAGTTCCATGTGCGCTCGAGAAGAGTGAGTATTCTGTTGTTTTAGGGTGGAATGTTCTGTAAATATCTATGAGGTCCATCTGGTCCAATGTATCATTCAAAGCTCTTGTTTCCTTGTTGATTTTCTGCTTAGATGATCTGTCCATTGCTGAGAGTGGAATATTGAGGTCTCCTACAATTAACGTATTGTTATCAATATAACTCTTTATTTTGGTTAACAGTTGGCTTATGTAGATGGGTGCTCCCATGTTGAGGACATAGATATTTACAATTGTTAGAACTTCTTGTTGGATAGACCCTTTAAGAATGATATAGTGTCCTTCTGTTTCTCTAATTACAGACTTTAGTTTAAAATCTAATTTTTCTGATATAAGAATTGCTACCCCAGCTTTCTTTTGAGGTCTGCTGGCATGGAAGATGGATCTCCATCCCCTCACTTTCAGTCTGGATGTATCTTTAGGTTCAAAATGAATCTCTTGTAGACAGCATATGGATGGGTCCTGTCTTTTTATCCAATCTGCAACCCTGTGCCATTTTATGGGAGCGTTTAGGCCATTCATGTTGAGAGTGATTATTGAAAGATATGAATTAATTGTTATCATATTGCCTGTGAAGACATTGTTTTTATAGATTGTCCCTGTAAATTTCTGTTGTAGATCACTCTTGGGGTCTTTCTCCTTTTATAGAACCCCTCTTAATATTTCTTGCAGGGCTGGCTTAGTGGTCACATATTCTTTCAGTTTCTGCCAGTTGTGGAAGCTCTGCATCTCTCCATCCATTCTAAATGAAAGCCTTGCCGGATAAAGTATTCTTGGCTGCATGTTCTTCTCATTTAGTATCCTGAATATGTCTTGCCAGGCCTTTCTGGCTTGCCAGGTCTCTGTGGATAGGTCTGACATTATTCTGATGTTCCTCCCTCTGTACGTAAGGAATCTTTTCCCCCTAACTGCCCTTAAGATGGTTTCCTTGGTTCTAAGATTTACAAGTTTTACTATTACATGCCGGGGTGTTGGCCTGTTTTCCTTGATCTTGGGATGGGTCCTCTCTGCCTCTAGGACACGAATGTTTGTTTCATTCCCCAGATTAGGGAAGTTCTCAGCTACGATTTGCTCAAATACATCTTCTAGTCCCCTCTCTCTCTCCACTCCCTCTGGGATTCCAATTTTTCTGACATTGGAACACTTCATAGTGTCACTTATTTCTCTGATTCTATTTTCATGGATTCTGAGTTGTTTTTCCCTGTTTATATTTTCCCTGTTTATAAAAGAGGCCTCCTCTTTTCCCTGTTTATCTATTATATTGTCTTCCAGGTCGCTTATTCACTCTTCTGCCTCAGTTACCGTAGCTGTTAGATTATCTAGATTGGATTGGATCTCACCTATAGTATTTTTAAGTTCTGCTAAATCACCTTTTATTTCTGCCCTTAGAGACTCCATGTTGCCACTAATTGATTTCTCCATTCTAGCCATTGTCTTCACAATTGCTAGCCTGAATTCCATCTCCGACATCTTGGTTATATCTGCATCCATTTGTAAATCTGCAGCATAAGTCATAATCTCTGAGTCTTTTCTGTTTTGGGGGCTCCTCCTCCTAGTCATTCTGTTGATGGGTGTTTGAGGGAATGTATAGAGTCCAAATTATTGACCAGAACCCAAGCAAGATGCACCTGTTTTCTTGGGACCTTAGGGTTGCTGGCTTCTTGTTTTCCCAGTCTGTCTTCTGCGGGAGGGGCCTGCCGCGCTGTTACTCAGGCAACCCTATTTGGGTGGAGTTGCCCTGCCCCCCTGTGTCGGGGGATGGGATCAGCGGGAATCAGTCTTTGGGGCTTTTGTTTTCTGGTGGCTTTCCCTGGTGGCTTTCTGCATCTCTTCTGTGAGTCAGAGCAGAAGTGATTGTTTCCAACCCTCTGCCTCAGAGCAGAGAGACCGCAGTCTGTTCTTCAGTGAGCTCTCCAGGCCACACTGCCTCCGTTTCTGTCCATGCTGCTATAAACTGCAGCATCCTGGGTTGTGCGCCCCTCCGCATCGCTCCCAGTCCTGCCTCCAGGTTGGGCACATCTCTGCCCTTTGTGCTTCTAAAACTGCCAGCTGCCCCCAGTTTGCACGCATGACCCCACCGCTCCAGTTTCCCGCCCCGGGGGCTGCCCTAGAATCCTTTCCCCATCGCTACTGGTCTGCGAGTCTGTGCCCGTCCCCAGCGAGCGAGGCTGTCGCTCACCGGCGGTGCAGGATCCCCATGGCCAGGCACCCTCCCGCTGCCATTTATCCTCCAATATCTGCCCACGGAATCACGGCTCCCCACTTCATACCTCGAAACCAACTGCCTGTGATATTCTGTTTGTAGAGATTCAGATCTTCTTACATCTCAGGCTGGTTTTGTGGGTGCTCAGAGTGGTCTGGTAGATATCCAGCTCAATTCCAGGGACCAGTTGAAATAAGGTCCCCTATTCCTCTGCCATCTTTCCTCCTTTTTTTTTTTTTAAAGATTTTTATTTATTTATTTGACAGAGAGAGAGCACAAGCAGGGCAAGTGGCAGGCAGAGGGAGAGGGAGAAGCAGGCTCCCCACTGAGCAGGGAGCCTGATGCAGGGCTCGGTCCCAGGACCCTGGGATCATGACCTGAGCCGAAGGCAGATGCTTAACTGGCTGAGCCACCCACGTGCCCCTCAAGTGCTTTTTCTGCATCTATTGAGAGGATCATTTGATTCTTGTCCTTTCTTTTATTAATGTAGTGTTTCACATTGATTGATTTGCAGATGTCGAACCACCCTTGCAGCCCCGGAATAAATCCCACTTGGTCGTGGTGAATAATCCTTTTAATGTACTTTTGGATCCTATTGGCTAGTATCTTGGTGAGAATTTTGGCATCCACTGTTCATCAGGGATATTGGTCTGTAATTCTCCTTTTTGGTGGGGTCTTTGTCTGGTTTTGGGATCAAGGCAATGCTGGCCTCATAGAAAGAGTTTGGAAGTTTTCCTTCCATTCCTATTTGTTGAAACAGCTTCAGAAGAATAGGTAATAATTATTCTTTAAATGTTTGGTTGAATTCCCGTGGGAAGCCATCCAGCTCTGGACTCGTTCGTTGGGAGATTTTTGAATACTGCTTCAATTTCCGTGCTGGTTATGGTCTGTTCAGGTATTCTATTTCTTCCTGTTTCAGTTTTGGTAGTGTATACACCTCTAGGAGTGCATCTATTTCTTCCAGATTGCCTAATTGGTTGGCATATAGTTGCTCATAGTATGTTCTTATAATGGTTTGTATTTCTTCGGTGTTGGTTGTGATCTCTCCTTTTTCATTCATGATTTTATTTGGGTCCTTTCTCTTTTCTTTTTGATAAGTCTGGTCAGGGGTTTATCGATCTTATTAATTCTTTCAAAGAACCAGCTCCTAGGTTCATTGATCTGTTCTGCTGTTCTTTTGCTTTCTATTTCATTGATTTCTGCTCCAATCTTTATTAATGCTCTTCTCTTGCTGGGTTTAGACTTTATTTGCTATTCTTTCTCCAGCTCCTTTAGGTGTAATGTTAGGTTGTGTATTTGAGAACTTTCTAGTTTCTTGACAAAGGCTTGTATGCTATATAATTTCCTCTTAGGACCATCTTTGCTGCATCTCAAAGGTTTTGAACAGTTGTGTTTTCATTTTCCTTTGTTTCCATGAATTTTTTTAATTCTTCTTTAATTTTTGGTTGACCTATTCATTTTTTAGTAGGATGCTCTTTAGCCTTCATGTATTTGAGTTCTTTCTAAATTTTCTATTGTGATTGAGTTCAAGTTTCAAAGCATTGTGGCCTTAAAATATGCAGGAAATTACCCCATTCTTTTGAGAGGAATGATCTCATACTGGTTGAGACCTGATTTGTGACCCCCTATGTGATCAATTCTGGAGAACGTATCATGTGCACTTGAGAAGAATGTGTATTTTGTTGCTTTAGGATAGAATGCTCTGAATATATCTGTGATGTCTATCCAGTCCAGTGTGTCATTCAAAGCCCTTGTTTCCTTGTTGATCTAGAAACCAAAAGAGTTTGTGATCACTAAACCAGCCCTCAAAAAATATTAATAGGTATCCTTTAAGCAAAGAGAGAGCCCAAAAGTAACATAGACCAGAAAGGAACAGAGACAATATACAAAAACAGTGACCTTACAGGTAATGCATTAGCACTAAATTCATGTCTTTCAGTAGTTACTCTGAATGTAAATGGGCTAAATGCCCCAATCAAAAGACACAGTGTATCAGTTTGGATAAAAAAGCAAGACCCATTGATATGCTGTCTGCAAGAGACTCATTTTAGACCCAAAAACACCTCCAGACTGAAAGTGAGGGGGTGGAATACCATTTAGCAGGCTAATGGACATCAAACAAAGCTGGGGTTGCAAACCTTATATCAAACAAATTAGATTTTAAACAAAAGAGTGTGATAATAGATGAGGAAGGACACTATATCATAATTAAAGGGTCTATCCAACAAGAAAATCTAACAATTGCAAATGTTTATGCCCCTAACGTCGGAGCAGCCAATTAGATAAACCAATTAATAACAAAATTAAAGAAACACATTGATAATAATACACTACTACTAGGGGACTTTACCACCCTACTCACTGCAACAGACAGATCATCTAAGACGCATATCTTTTAAAGACAAGAAGAGGGTAGCCTAGGCCAGACTTTCAAGGCAGAGATGGGAAGCAGCTCTAGGAGCTGAAGAAGGGCTACAGGAGGGATTCCACCTTAAGTTTCTTCCCAGACCAAGTCCCATCTGATGTAAACATATCTGGTAGTACACTCATGATTTCTATGCTTTCTGTTAACAACTTTGTATATATGGAATGTGAAGGTGAATTCTCCCCTTCTTCCCTTTGCTCTTAGTAAATAACCCAAGAGAAAAATAAATCTAGCCTTCATTTTTGTTTGTTTGTTTGCTTGTTTTCTTTTATTATGTTATGTTAATCACCATACATTACATCATTAGTTTTTGATGTAGTGTTCCATGATTCATTGTTTGCCTATAAAACCCAGTGCTCCACTCAATATGTGCCCTCTTTAATACCCATCACCAGGCCAACCCATCCCCCAATGCCCCCCTAGAACCCCCAGTTTGTTTCTCAGTGTCCATAGTCTCTCATGGTTCATCTCCCCCTCCGATTCCCCCCCCCCGTCATTTTTCCCTTCCTACTATCTTCTTCTTTTTTTTAACATATAATATATTATTTGTTTCAGAGGTACAGGTCTGTGATTCAACAGTCTTACACAATTCACAGCACTCACCATAGCACATACCTTCCCCAATGTCTATTACCCAGCCACCCCATCCCTCCCACCCCCACCACTCAGCAACCCTCAGTTTGTTTCCTGAGATTAAGAATTCCTTATATGATACATGTCTTTCTCTGATTGACTTATTTTGCTTAGCATAATACCCTCTAGTTACATCCACACCATTGCAAATGGCAAGATTTCATTCCTTTTGATGGCTGCATAATATTCCATTGTATATATATATATCACTCTTCTTTATCCATTCATCTGTTGATGGACATCTTGGCTCTTTCCATAGTTTGGCTATTGTGGACATTGCTGCTATAAACATTGGGGTGCATGTACCCCTTCAGATCACTACATTTGTATCTTTGGAGTAAATACCCAGTAGTGCAATTGCTGGGTTATATGGTAGCTCTATTTTCACCTTTTTGAGGAACCTCCATACTGTTTTCGGAGTGGCTGCACCAGCTTGCCTTCATTTTAAATGTTTTAGGAATATCAGGAAATTCATTTGAATGAGATATGCTAAAATATTTCCATATTTAAATGAAACAGGTAGGGAAGTCAGAGGATAAGTAAAAGATTAAAAGAATTAAAAATTATTCTGAATCAGGTAAAGTCTGGAATGAGGTGCTACAGTCTGTTCCAACTCTGAGATTCGAAGGCTTTAACACCTATATTTGTATGGCATATCAGATTTACAAAATACTTTCACATATATTCTCTGATTTTTACAACTTTAAGTCAAAACACATGAGCCCCACAGAAAAAGAAACTGAGGCTCCTTGTCATGGTTGGCTTCTGATTAAGATCAAGGTTCCCTGACTCTCCATCCAATGTTTTATAGCCTTTAATTCATACAGTACCCCATGCAAAAACATGAGATAAGTTATATCAACATTTTGGAAAGCCTCTCTGCTAAGGTAGAGTTCTAAATGAGCAAATTTGTGCAGACAGATTCATTATAGCTCTTTTTATTCTGATGTCTTACTAGCATTCCAAAATGTGGTAGACATAGGGTCCCTGCCTTTAAGAATGTTCTGTTAAAGATAATGGAATTATAAATTCCCTCTACACTTATATTGGTTAGGCTCTTTCAGCATGGAAGGAGCACTGTATGCTCTGGTTTCAGGTGGAGTTTATTTTTGGGTTACAAGAAGTAAGGAAGAACAGAACATGTTTTCCTGAGACCTTGAGGAAAATTCAGACATGCATGTTTACCAGAATCCACAAAAGCTGGAGAAGCTGGAGAAGCTAGAGGGCATCTCTGAAAAGCCCCTATAGATGCTCATCTGCTGCACCTAAGACCCCACCCTTACCACCCTGCTACTTTCTCCAGATGTTTCTTTTTTATTCCATGTAAACTAACCTGTGTCTACACTCATTTTCTCAGTCTCATATTTTTTATTGATTTGAGCTGCTTATTATTAACTTCTTGGGTAATATTATTACATTCTTTGGGATGTCTGGGTGGCTCAGTCGGTTAAGTTAGGCTCAGGTTATGATCCCAGGGTCCTGGGATCGAGTTCCACATCTGGCTCCTTGCTCAGTGGGGAGTCTGCTTCTCCCTTTGCCTGCCACTCCCCCTGCTTGTGCTCTCTCTCTCTCTCTCTGGCAAGTAAATAAATGAAATCTTTTAAAATATATATATTATTACCTTCTTTTATTTTTCTGAACTCTTCTACTCTTGACTTCATCTCTTCTCAGAGGATCAGTTTGAGTGTGCTAGTCACCAGAACAGGCTTTTGCTAGGGCTTCAGCCACCTGTATAGGCCTATTGCATGTCTTTGGGTCATGTCTCCTAACCTCAGCCCTGACCTAATCAGCTTTCCCAAGAGTTGTGAGTCATGTGATACAAACCAAAGTGACCACAAGAAAGACTATCGCAGGGGGTGGAGGCAGGCTGGTTAGTAGTCCGGATCCTCTCATGGCAATCCTGAATGCACTCTACTATGCAATATTCTTTGTTTTATTTTTTATCTTAATCTGCTAAATAATTTTTAAAATTTTTTACTTTGAGCAGATTTATTGATTCTTGTCTATTCTCTTGGATCAATTTTCAAATAAATATAAATATAAACATTTTATTGATACTCAAGACAGTAAGAAAATTGGATTGTAATAACAATGAAATCAAATAAATCAGAAGTCCTATTATCATATGCACTTAGGACCAGTAATTGGTTAATCAAAAAGTCATTTAATATGAGGAATATTTCTTATTTATTTATTTGTTTTTAAAGATTTTATTTATTTATTTGGGAAAGAGAGCACAAGTAGAGGGGAGGGGCAGAGGGAGAGGCAGAGGGAGAAGCAGACTCCCTGCCAAGCAGGGAGCCTGACATGGGGCTCCACCCTAGGACTCCGAGATCATGACCTGAGTCAAAGGCAGACACTTAATCGACTGAGCCACCCAGGGGCCCCGAGGAATATTTTTTAAATGGTATATTGTTTAAAGATAATATTTTAACTTAATATATATATAAATATCTTTTGACTGGAGTGCTCCACAGTAGTTGGATAAAGACCGTATTTCCTAATATGAAATATCTAATTTCCAACTTTGGCTTCCTTAAAGTGAAAATTTAAACACATTTGCAAACTAATTTTGGTGCCTAGGTCTTAAGATTTTGAGAATATTTTCCCAGTCATTTATAATTTTCTTATCTATACTTAATTTTAAAAGAAAATTTCATTTAGAAACAAAATTATCATTCCTTAATCAGAGAAATGAATTTAGTTTTGATAGAAAAACTTTATTTGGAGCCACCTGGGAGGCTTAGTTGGTTAAGCATCTGCCTTCGGCTCAGGTCATGATCCCAGGGTCCTGGGATCAAGTCTCGCATAGGGTTACGTGCTCAGTGGGGAGCCTGCTTCTCTCTCTGCTTGTGCTTTCTCTCTCTCTGACAAATAAATAAATAAAATCTTAAAAAAAACACCTTTATTTTTCACTCATGTTTCTTTAAGTTATACAATATTTGAATAAATTAAATAATTAAAAATAAAATTATTTAAAATAACATTAAAATAAATCACATAAGGCAACAAAAAACCTGACTGTTCATATCTCTACAACAAAACTGATAGGAACAGAAATACCAGTGTGGCTTTGAGAAGCAAACAATCTTCTGGTCATGAGTGTTAGCTGTGCCATGAGCAACAGTCACTATGATTTATGGAGGGAAAATAAAGAATCCATTTATCTAGCAAGTGACCAAAGGGGTTTTCCTGTACATATATTCAACCTGATTCAAAATTTCTCTTAGGTTATAATAATTTGTAAGCTTTAAAAAGATTTAAAATGGAGAGAAAATTTCATTGGTGAATTTTAAATAAAGGTAATTTCAGTTAGAAAAATATAAAAGAACATAGAATTAAAACTGCTTAGTATGGGTAAATAAGTAACAAGAAACAGAAATAGACACTTCCTCAGAAGGTACACAAAAATTAAGTCCAAATGAGTGAAGTAGAGGTAGACTTCTGTTCACAAAGAACACAAGGAGCAGAGAACATGAAAAAGTCTCTTATAACAGACATTCCTTAAATGCATTGGGAAACCAGAAATGACAGGGAACAAAAAAAAGAGAATTAAGTGGCAAGCACATGAGCTGAGGTATGTCTGCTCTTGGGGATGTGCTAATCTTGGGTTTTAACACAGACTGAACCAGGAGCAGAAACTGTGGGATTCAGAAAAGCAAGCAGTTGGAACAGAGACCACGAGTATAAAGTTGGGACCTGACTGGCCTGTACTCAATTAAAAGGTTAAAAGGAAAAAAGAAAGGAAAAGTGTGCTGACACAGGAGAGTGTAAGGCTGTTTACTTTAGCCTGAATTTTGAGTGGCTTAAAAACATTTTTTTTCTCAGCTGGGCCTGTACCAAACACTGTATGGTTTGGAAAAGAAATTGCCATAAAAATTGCTCTTGTAACAGTAATACTTCTGGGAGTCATGGAATAAGAAAACACAAAAATTCCTTGATAGGATATGCTTTCAACCTAGGCTGCACAGGATTCCTGTAAGAATGAAAAGAGTTTACAATACAACGGTAAAATAAAAGGGAACAATCTACCATGAATGAGATAGCACACATAACAGGAGATTTTGAATTTTAATAATGGCAGAAAATGGAACAATCTGATAGAGATTCTGAAGTAAGTATAATTAAGAGGATTAAAGAGAAAAAAACATAAGATTCAAAGATACAAGAAGAGGACACAAAAGCACTAAAAAAATAAAGTAAGATGAAATGGGAGAGGGAGACAAACCATAAGAGACTCTTAACCATAGGAAACAAACTGAGGGTTGCTGGAGGGGAGGGGAGTGGGGTGATGGGGTAACAGGGTGATGGGCATTAAGGAGGGCACGTGATATGATGAGCACTGGGTGTTATATGCAACTGATGAATAACTGAACTCTACCTCTGAAACTAATGATACACTATATGTTAATTAATTTAAATAAAATGTTAAAAATAATTGAAGGGTTTCTGTTATTTAAAAAAGATATACTGATGAAAAGAGATGGAGAGATGGAAAATGTGTGCACATCAACTATAGTAAAACGTTTATAGTAGAATATATGTAGTGGGTATCCAGGTGTTCAACGTCAAATTATTTCAATTCTTACATGTTTGTAAATTTTCATAATAAAATATTGGGAGAAATACACTATGAATAAGGATAGCTACATATAAAAAGAATCAGCCTGAGAAAACTATAAAAGCTGGGAAAATATTTATAAAACTATTTGTAAGCATTCACCATAAACAAATGACCTCAATACCAAAGGATCACAATACTGGAATAAGCAAGTATGGGAACAAATAAAAATCATCTCACTGTCAGAATACATCTCAAATTTTAAGGATGGAGGTTTAGTGTAACATAGGGTAGTGTAGTGGTACTCAGTGTGGTCCCTTGACTAGCGGCATCAGCCTCAGCTAGAAACTTGCTACTAAAGCAAATTTGGGGGCTCCTCCACAGAGTACAAGAGCAGAAGCTTTAGAGTTAGGGCCAGCATTCTCTTCTAAAAAGCTCTCCAAGATGATTCTGATACTCTCTTGATCATCACAGAATCACTGGCTATAAGGAAATAGAGTTTCTGATAAAAGGTAACTAAAAAAAATTAGTGATAAAAATTAACAATAACTTAATCATTACAGAATTCCCTTTCAAGTCCAAAATGAAAAGTATCACTTCTGTTTAATAAAGTACTTGCTAACAACTTTACTACCTACACTTAAAAATTATGATGTTTTTATTGTCAAATCGTTAAAGCTGATAAGAAAACTCAGCAAAGTCATACTAGATATAGGGTTACTCTACAAAATTATATAAAACTCAAATGTATTTTTACAAAGCAGAAACACTTATAATATGTAATTTTTAAAAGATACCCTTACAATAACCATAAGTAGCTATAATCAAGATAATGAAAGATGTGCAAAAACTTTATGAAGAAAAATATAGTCTTACTGCAAATCATAGAGATAGCTATAAGAGAGATCTTACTGGATGAGAAGATTCAATATCACAACAATGTAGTGCTCCCAGAATGTGTGTGTGTGTACATTTTAAAATTTTTTTGAAGAAAAATATTTTTAAAAATTGGAAAATATCTTCATGACATGGAGTAGTGAAGGATTATGTAATCAAGACACATAAAAGCCAGGGGAGCCTGGGTGGCTCAGTCGTTAAGCGTCTGCCTTCGACTCAGGTCATGATCCCTGGGTCCTGGGAGTCGAGGCCCGCATCGGGCTCCCTGCTTGGCAGGAAGCCTGCTTCTCCCTCTCCTACTCCCCCTGCTTGTGTTCCCTCTCTCGCTGTGTCTCTCTCTGTCAAATAAATAAATCTTAAAAAAAAGACGCATAAAAGCCAAAACATGAAGGAAAAGATGGATACATTTGATTACCAAGTTTAATTCTGTTATTTGACAAAAGACATTACAAATGAAGTGAAATGAGAAACTATGGATTGGGATGAAAT
The DNA here is from genome assembly GCF_002201575.2 of Neomonachus schauinslandi. Classification (NCBI taxonomy): domain Eukaryota; kingdom Metazoa; phylum Chordata; class Mammalia; order Carnivora; family Phocidae; genus Neomonachus; species Neomonachus schauinslandi. The sequence continues at coordinate 45,490,032 of NC_058403.1, read as the reverse complement.
ATTGATAATAACTAGAACCAACAATGAATTAGTACCTAAAGTACGCAAATAGCTCTTATAAGTCAGTAAAACACAAATTTAAGGAAAAAAAAAAAAAGAATGGATGGAGGTTGGGGCACCTGGGTGGCTCAGTCGTTAAGCGTCTGCCTTTGGCTCGGGTCATGATCCCAGGGTCCTGGCTCCCTGCTCCGTGGGAAGCCAGCTTCTCCCTCTCCCAGTCCCCCTGCTTGTGTTCCCTCCCTCGCTGTCTCTCTCTTTGTCAAATAAATAAATAAAATCTTAAAAAAAAAAAAAAAGAATGGATGGATGGAGGTTATGAACAGGCAATTCACAGAAACATAAACCTGAATGATCCAAAATATGTGAAAATGAGAAAATGAGACACGTTTTCATTAGCTTCTGTCCTTGTGGTTGACTGTTGGTAGTGTACAGAGGGCAATAAATAAGTATTGTCAGTCTTCCATTTTTAGCTCCTGTTGCTTTGCATTAATAATTTGCAAATATTTTTGCCAAGGATCTGGCACGGTACTGTTTACTCATCCAGTTTTGATTTGAAGGCTTAATTGGGGTGAATATGTACTCAAGCTGCTTTTACTATTCAGCTAAACCTAAGAAGCCCATTTATTTATTGATTTAGCAACTTAATTTCTGTAGAACTCATTGAAATGAGAGTATTTCTCTTCTCACCAGCTAAGAGTGGGGAAAAGTCAGAAGGGTTTTTGTTTTATTTTGTTCTTTTAATTATCTCCTTGTATGTCTCACAATTAAGAGTCATTCCCTGAGGACATTAAAAACTTCAGGAACAGGGGAAAAAAGTGTAAAAATTTATACTTGGAGAAGTGGTAGAAACACTGGAGCTGAGAACATTCTAAATTAGGAGATAAGGTTATATTCACAAGAATTAAATGGTGGCTAGGATAAAATCTGAAAATTAAGTGGAGGTTGATAACAGCTAAGAATTAGGAGAATAACTCACTGAAACTTTGTTGTCGCAAACTGGCTTTTAAAGACTAATTTACCTTTTATTAAGTATGGCAATTTAATTTTAAAAAATTCTATTTTAAAAACCATCACTGAGCAGAAAGTTGTCCAAATTTCTAGGTTAAAGAATGGTTAGTGAGTTGGCTTTGGAATCAGATTATATGGATTCAAATGCTATTTTGTTGTATGCCTTTGAGCAAATTTCATGCTTCTCTGCCTCAGGTCCCTTACCTGTAAGATGGGATAGTTAATACTACCTACCTCATAAGATCATTATAAGGATTGAAAGAGATAATACCAGTAAATACACAGCATCTGAAAAGTACTAAACACTGGATAAAATTTAGCTGTAGATATCATACCGCATGTAACGGAAGCCTGGTTGGATCTCAAAGCACATAACTAATGTACTACAGCTCACCTACTGCCAATTTTTGTACCTGGAAAATGCTAATTGCTCTCTTTTTAACTGGTCTCTTTTTAAGGGCTGAAATTAAAAACTAAATGTTAAGAGAAAGATAGGATAATTCAGTGAAGATAATTTTTTTACCATCTAATTTCATAGTTAATATAGCTGAACCCTGAGCACATGTATATTTCTGAGGGAATACACAGTTTAGATCTGACCACTGATAATACACACACACACACACACACACACACAAATATGTAGGTCAGCCAAAACCTGGATATACATAATTTGCATTCCTAAATACCATGGAACAAAATCTTCGCTATGCTGAAATTGACATTCCATATATTCTTTGCTGTTAACCAGAAGTGAAAATATTTTCCAACCATAATTAAAACGTGATTAGAACTACAAAATGTGAAGTATGCATTTTAAAACCATTATGAGCCCAAACCATTAAAACCACACTTTTTACTTTGCAAACAAGGGAGCCTAGTATCACAGGTATTATACAGGGCTAGAACATAGATCTGTTAACTCTCTGTCCAATATTTTTCCCAGCTTGAAGTTCAGTGATGACTTTTCCATTTGTGTTTATAAGTTTATAGTGGCTTAAATACGATTGCTTATAAGGAAAAGTATGTACTGAGCATAAGCTTTGTGCCGAACACTCAACTAGACACCATGGGGAGATGTGTAGTGTTTATGTGTGGCAATGTTAATAAAGAGAGCCAGGGACTGTTTTTGTAAAACATGACTGAATGAAGAGTAATGTATGATATTTTCACTTTCAAATATAGTGTTGTGGTTAAAAGTGAAGGATCTTAATTTAAGCTGGTGTGGTTCCAATATAGGTTTTACTAACTCCTAGCTATGAAACTTTGGTCAAGTTATTCTAACCTCCATAAACCTCAATTTTCTCATCTTGTAAAGCAGGATTTGTGGACCTTGGGGGCATTATGCTAAGTAAAATAAGTCAGACAGAGAAAGACAAATACAGTATGATCTCAGTTATATGTGGAATCTAAAACACAAAACAAATCTGACCTCATTTATACAGAGAACTGATCGGTGAGGTGGAGGTGGGTTGTGGGCAAAATGGACGAAAGGGGTCCAAAGGTACAAACTTCCAGTTAGAAAATAAATAAGTCCTGGGATGTAATGTGTTGCATCGTGACTGTAGTTAATAATAATGTACTGCATATTTGAAAGTTGCTAAAAGAGTAGATCTGAAAAAGTCTCATCACAAGAAAATAATTTGTAACTATGTGTGGAGATTGATGTTAACTACATTTATCGTGGTGATCACTTCACAGTGTATACAAATATTGAATCATGTTGAACACTTAAAAATAATATATGTCAATTATATCTCAATTAAAAATAAAACAGGTTTACACCTTCCTCAAATAATTGTTGTGAAGATAAAATGGCATTAATAGGAAAAAAAAAAACTTGTGGGCCAGAACTTAGTGTATACAGTAAGTAGTCCATAAATGTGAAATCATTTTCATTATTTATATTATCATTCAAAATTTATTAAAGGTCAGCTGTCCTTCTTAAAATGAAAGGACTCCAGAGTTCCTTTCTTCTTGGCTATTAGTTCATGATCACAAACTCTTTGGTTTGTCTCTGTTTCGTTCATAAACTTAAAGTTGGCAGGAATATGTTGGAGGGTTATTGTTAGATTCCAATAGGATCATCTATATAGAGTGTCTAGCAAAGTGTCCAGTGTTTGATGAAACTTAGGCCCCTAACTCTTGCCTTCCTCCATCCCAAAAAGTAGCTTATAGATAATTTCTGTTGATAGGTAAAGCTAGGAATATTTCACCCAAATAAAGTGCCCAAAACAGATGCCTAAAACATCTTTTAGATATGGTGAAAATGAGAGACCAGTAGAAGTAGCAAATTATAGTGACTACTGAAAAGTGGGATGTTGGAGATGAAGGGAAAGAAGACTTTAAGTGGCCTGTGGTTCTTTTTCTCAAACCAGAAAAAAAAATAACTGATCCCAGAAATGAAAATTTTGCTAAAATGGTAACTGTGTTGATGTAGAAGGTGAAGAATTCAGTTTAGATAAAGGATGTAAAGTGAGAAAAATAAATGGTTTAAAATCTAATACCTTGTTATCCTTATTTTATTTTATTTTATTCTGTTAATCACCATACATTACATCATCAGTTTTTGATGTAGTGTTCCATGATTCATTGTTTGCGTATAACACCCAGTGCTCCATTCAGTACGTGCCCTCTTTAATACCCATCTTGTTATTCTATAAGCATGTCAGATGAAGCTGCCAGATAAGCTAAACAAGACTCCAAAGTTCTGTTATGATTAACAGAGTGATTAGTAGATGTTCCCTAAAGCAACAAATGCTATGGCACAAATTTAATGTTATGAATTATATGTGCATTCTGAAGGGCAAGAACATGAAAGGACTAAAACTGGAGGGGCCCCTAGGGGCAAAAAGACTCAGAAGAAGGTAGCAGAATAAGAGAAAGCAAACTCATCTTCTTCATAATTTAGTCAAGAGCCTTCCTGAGGAATTCATTATTAATGAATTTTTACTTGTATGAAATTAATCGGTGTGACATCTTTGGATCTCTCCTGTTCTTTTAAGCGAGACTCACTGAATTCAACTGAACCCTGGTACAAAATTCAAAACCAATGCTATTATGGGATTCTTCCTATACTAAGAATATTAGAAGCCATATATTATAGGTTGAATTGTGTCTGCCCAAAATTCATATGTTAAAGTCTTAACCCCCAGTACCACATAAGATGACCTTATTTAGAAATAGAGTTGTTGGGGGCACCTGGGTGGCTCAGTCAGTTAAGCATCTGATTCTTGGTTTTGGCTCAGGTCATGCTCTCCAGGTCCTCCCCCATCCAGCTCCACGCTTAGCTTAGTACTTAAGAACAGAATTTTTTCTGTGTTTAAGGGAGCCCTAATAAATCTGGGAAGCAAGTGAGGCACACAGGAATTGCTTGTACCCTAGTGAGTCTGCTGGAGATTCTTTCCCTCTTCCTCTCCCTCTACCTCTGTTCCTCCCCCTATGCATTCTCTCTCTCTCTCTCTAAAATAAATAAATCTTTAAAAAATGAAAAAAGAAATAGGGTTGTTGCAGATGTAATTAAGATGATATCATACTAGAGTGAGGGTGGTCCCTAATCCAATATGACTGGTGTCTTTATAAAAAGGGGAAATTTGGACACTGACGGACACATATAGAGAATGTCCTGTGGAGATGAAGGTAGAGATCAAGGTGATAATTCTACAAGCCAAGAAATGTCAGATTTCTAGCAAATCTCTAGAAGCTAGGGTGGAGGCTTGGAATAGGTTCTCCCTTATAGCCCTCAGAAGGAACTAGTCTTGCTGACACCTTGGTCTCAGACTTCAAGCCTCTAGGATTGTGAGACAATAATTTCTATTGTTTATGCCACCCAGTTTGCGTGGCATTTTGTCACAACAGCCCTAATAACCTAACGGATAGTTCGCTTTATCTGGCAGCTTGCCAGTGCTGACTAGCATTGCTACTTGCTACAGAGAACTTTGTGTCCTCTTAAAAAGAATGAATTTTTTGATGTAGTCAGAGGAATTCAAAGAGTACTTAAGAACAGAATTTTTTCTGTGTTTAAGGGAGCCCTAATAAATCTGGGAAGCAAGTGAGGCACACAGGAATTGCTTGTACCCTAGTGAGTCTGGCTTAAAAGAATAGGAGGGATCCAAAGATGTCACAGTGATTAATTTCATACAAGTAAAAAATACTGTCAGCTTGTTGTACATCATAATACAAGTTAATACATTTAATTAAGTTTGCAAAGAGTACACAGTTAAGGAAGAGTTGACTATTTTGTTCTATCCTAGGGCCTAACTATTCTGTAGCTGATGAAATAATCAGAACAGTAAGCCCACAGCACCTCATCTTATAAATGGGGAAGTGGGAGCAAGAAAGACTAAGTGGCCTGTGCAGCCATAAAGCTGGCTCAAGCCAGAGGCCTTTTCTCACAGAGACTGAAAAGCGGTTGAGGTCCTCGAATTGAATAAGAATCTCTGTCCCTAGACTTTGTTTTGTGTCTAAAGCCTGCTTATTCAAAACACAGTCTCTGAAGTTTATCATGCCAAAATGCCTATGAAACTAGCTATTTCTGCAGCAACTTTGATCTGGCCTCATAAGCCACTGAATCATTACGACTATAGAACCTAGCTAGTTTGTGGCTTTTTTTTTTTTTTTTTTGGATCCTGACCTAATTATGGGAATACTGAACTTGAACAAAGAGAGCTTCTAGAGCTGATGAAGAAAGCTTCATAGACATGGCACTTGGAAAAGAACAAAATCTGGGAAATTGTCTCATTATTAATCATATTTGCACCCTTTCTGTTTTCTTCTCATTCCTTAAAGATCAAGAACTATGAAGTTGAAAAACAACAACAACAAAAACCAATGGAGTGCAATATATCTTAAAGAGAGTCAAACCCCCTTGATTTGCAAAACCAAGAAGGAGACCCAGAGTGATTGTGCCTTGACCATGGTTACATGGTGTGTTTGTAGAACTGGGCGAGACCAAGTTTAGCTCTCTACACTACACTACACTGCTGTCCCAGGGAAGGTTCTATTTTATATATATTTTTGTTCTATCTGCAGTGAAGCAAACTTCCTTGCCTTGCTACTGATCAGTTTAGAAATGGATGACTCTTACATGTGGAGTATATAGATGGTAAACAATGCACATTCTACAAGCTTGGCCAACCCCTGTCCCCTATATGCATTTCATAGCCTCAGCTTACAGAGCAAATGGATTCTCTTCCACTCACTTCCATTCAAGGGTATTATGTTTCTGTATAAAAGCTTAGACATACTGATAGGCACCATGAAAATGTACAAATGAATATAGTCGATAAACCTGTGCCAAACACACACTTGGCCTTACTCTGTGACTCAGTGTTTTTTCAAAGTACTCTAAGAGCAAGTTAATTCTTTGGGGACCAGCCAGAGCATATTTTTAAACCCTCTGAGCCAAGATCTCTGCAGTTCAGCTACTAACTGACAATGGTTGGCAGTCCTGAATTTGTTCAATCCAAGTGTACAAGGTCCCCACTTTCAATATAATGGCTGGCTCATTCCTATGGTGCAGAGCTAGCAAGCATTCCACTGAAATTAATAGGTTATACTCCTCTCATTATGGAGGGGAGCAAGCAAAACCAATAGCCAGAGTCTACTGAACTCTTCAACTGCTCCTAATTTATTTTTCCGGTGACTCTAGTCTAAATTACTCAATGTGTAGATCATAAATTTTGAGTCATAAGGAGTACTCCTAGAATTTTATTAACCTCTTTTATTCTAATTGCTTTTCTGCCACAAGTCTACATTTCAATTACATTGTGGGGGTTTAACTGATAGCCTCACCAGGTACAGACATCAAAAGGAGAAAAGGAAACTGCATCCAGATGGCCGTTTAGGCTAGAATATAATCAGGTTAGCAGTTCTATCGTTTGTAAAATCTAATCCTGATTTAAATGAAACAGGCAAATTTTCAGGAATAACAAACTCTTTTTTAGCATCTTCTTTTCACCCCTGTGCCAATCAAGGGAAACATTAATTTGGGTTAGGACATTGCATTTGCAGCTCTTGCACGAGTTTAGGCCTATTTCTGCTTCATTTTTAGATTTCTCTATCTACTTTAAGATGCCTGAAAATTCTTAGAAAGAAAAAACTTTTCACTCCATAAGTAGGTATTAAGACTCAAAAGACATGTAAATGTACTAGGCTACTCAATAAATATTAAATGAATGAGTGAGGGAAATACTTTTCACATAAATGACTCACAACTCTATTTGCTAAAACTGATTTTTCTGAATTTGAGTTCAAATGTAACCCTTTGAATATTTCTTCCTAAAAAATCTGAAAACATAAATTGTCACTATTTTTTAAGGGATGGTGAGTGGCCCCTAAAACGTGTTGGAACAGGGTATAACAGTGTGGCGTCCTCCATACAGGGAAGCATCCAGCTATAGTGGAAACAGAACACATGGAAATACAGTTCAGAAATACACCTGACAACTAGCAGAAGAGCGGTAGAGCCATAGAGTCCAGAGAGAATAACTTCTATTTCCAATATTAACTTGAGCTAAATTACCCTCTACCACATTTAAATAAGACATTTCCTCATGTAATGAGTTTGAATAGAGGAGCAATAGTAAACCTAGAAGAAAGAATATATTTGAAAATTATTCTGGCCTCTATTTCTTATAAAAATCCCCTTCCCTTAAAACACCTTATATAACAATACTCAAAAATGTTCAGTGGCATTCCTTTTTTGTTTGATTTTGCTATACACAATCTTTTTTAACTGACTTGGTCTTGCCTAAAATTCTAGAAGGCAGACCCTGCCTAAAATGAAGAGTTTAAATCTCAGCAGGATTCTCTCTCATGAGAGAAAAAAATATTCCTTGTCATTTTTGTCTCATGTTGTGGGGAAGTAGCCAGGAATTTTCAGAGGTAGATTCCTTTGGTCAGCTTGCTAAATTTCTGGAATCAAAATATGCCTTCACTGGACTAGGTTGCAAAAGTGATATTTGTTCTGTTCCCACATTTGGGGGTTAGGGGTGCCCCCAAATAGGAAATGTGACTGTCTGTCCAAGAGGGGTGGGAACGTCTGCCACGATTTCCTTTTCAGAGTATTGCTCTCACTGGGCTGGTGCATCTGGAATTCCTCAGCTTCCTTATGAAAATGTTGATGTTTATTCAGACTTTCTGAATCTTGACAATGATGATCAAATGCCTGTGGCCACCTACGCCCCTGGATGAGAGACTGGCAGTCTTCAGAACAACTTATTCTGCTGTCTGTCATGTATTGCCAGAGATTTAAAAACACACCGGTCAAAGTCAAGTCCAGAAAGACAATGTGTAAATGTTTAGTCTGAGGTATTTTTTTTTTTTATCTGCGTCTCTTTTTTGACAACTTAAACTCACCCTCCTGGTTTTGTTGATCTAGCTTCATCCTGACCAAAATGAAGCATAGATGATATTCTTATTTTGACTCTACAAAAAGTAAGACTCCTTTCTGATATGAATATGAAGGAACTTTGTGAGAAACCTAGGATAGCTGAAATTGGTAGAATTGTACCTTTTAGTAAGATACGCAATTCATTCCAATTACATTGCCTAAGACATGACTATGATTAAATATGCATCACATTTACACATTTTATTGTTATATCCCAGTGCACTCAAACTCCAGGCTTCTTCCCATGATCCCTGGACAACATGGAACATCTGTGTAATAAAGAATAAACGGAGAAAGAAATATCTGCAGTTGATCTGAGGATTTCCATGGCTTATCACACTGTACCTGGAATAAGTTTCTCCTTAAACTGTAGTTTATTCCATAATTACCCACAGTTAATGTCTAAAAGCTAGCTAGTATTTGTCTTTCTAGCTCTGCTTTTACAGCTACATCAGAATTGGAAAATATAAAAATGTAGGCATTTTTGATACAGTGGTTCAATATGACCCTCTAAGAGCATCAGACCAGCCAGCCAGATTAGTTCAGTTTTTCAAGGCAAGAGTAAAGGACAGTCCTAAAAAGGGAAACGTTCCCATAGGGATGAATTTGTAATTCAGGGGCTATCTGAGGAGCCAAGGATTTATTTATTTTTTATTTTTTATTTTTAAAGATTTTATTTATTTATTTGACAGAGAGAGACACAGCGAGAGAGGGAACACAAGCAGAGGGAGGGGGAGAGGGAGAAGCAGGCTTCCCGCTGAGCAGGGAGCCCGATGCCGGGCTCGATCCCAGGACCCTGAGATCATGACCTGAGCCGAAGGCAGACGCTTAACGACTGAGCCACCCAGGCGCCCCATGGAGGAGCCAAAGATTTAAATGAAGCACTTGAACTTACCCAACCTTTTGGCATTCCATGATTCCAGTCCAACTGTATAGATGTCTTAGATTTAAAAGATGAGTCATAAAATCTGTTTGCTGACAGACAGACATTTCTAACTTATTAATATCAGCACATCAAGGGAAAAAAATGACTGGAAACTCTTAGAATTGCTTACATTGGCCAGCAACCAAAACAAAATAATCATTTTTATGGGGTAAACCTTGAGGATCTAAGCAGACAGATTTTCAGATAGGATGCATGTATATACTCAGCATCTGGAAAACTTCTAATAATCTTCAAAATCTCAGTTCAATTTTTAACGGTGGACTAACCACAGCTATTGAAATGCTTGGACTGGACTTCCACACAGGATGTTTTGGGTGAAGTAAGGCTAGCATCGTTGGGACTTTACTTCAGGCCTAGCAGTGTCTTCTCTCAGCTAGCAGGTGTTGGAACTAACAGAATCAAGGGGGTAATGATCAGTAGAACATTGAAAAATGAAGTCAGCATATCTCCACTATTCTCATTGGTGTGCTTGGTGAAATGCACAGTCCCTGGACACATACATTTCTTCCCATGTTTCATTTCCCACTATGTACTTGGTAAGAAAAAAATTGGTATGTGAATACATGTGTTTACAAGGTTTTATTCATTCTCAAAATAATGCTAGGGGGGCCCTGGGTGGCTCAGTTGGTTAAGCGTCTGCCTTTGGCTCAGGTCATGATCCTGGATTGAGCCCTGCATCGGGCTCCTTGCTTAGCTCCTTCTCCCTCTGCTCCTTCCCCCAGCTCATGCTTTCTCCCCCTCTCTCTCTCAAATAAATAAAATCTTTTTTGTAAATGCCAACATAATTCATTCAACTAATTTGAGAAGAAAAAAAATCTATTGAGTTTTTTCCTGTTTATATTTCTATATTATGTTTTTATATATTAAATTATATATATATATAAATTATATTGAGAGATAAAAGATTTTTAAGGAATTTGTTCACACTATTATGGGCAATGGAAAGTTTAAAATTTGCAGTTTAAAATTTGCAGACTGGCCCTTGGAAATTCCAGCAAAAGTTGATGTTGCAGTCTTAAATGCAAAGGTAATCTGGAAGCAGAATTTCTTTGTCTTCCGGGGACTGCAGTCTTTTCTCTTAAAGCCTTCAACTGACTGGATGAGGCCCACCCACGTTATGGAAGGTAATGTATTCAGTCTACTTACTGATTTAAATGTTAATCACATCTCAAATATACCTTTGCAACATCTAAACTGACATTGGCCAAACAACTGAGTACCGTGGCCTAGCCAAATTTACACATAAAATTAACCATCACGCTATCTTACATATATTCTAATTTTATCACTTAAAAATGCTCAGAGGAGTGTGTGGCAAACTATAAACTTACAAATAGATAAAGAATGAGCTATAGGTTTGTCATAAGTTGCTTCTGTTTCATACTTCTAGTTGTCACTTAGCCCCTAATCTAGACTTTGCCTAGGAAAGATAGTATTTGGAAACTATCATGTGGAGTCCTACAGATGTGCCAAAACAGGGCAAAGCTAACTGAAATCTAAATCAACACCATAAATAAATTTTATAATAATACAGTAAGGAAATAAAGAATTCAAATTTCCATTACAACTAAGTACAATGTGAATATGATGCTGGCAGCACAAACCCAATCATAGGTTTGGGGGTTAGATTTGATTACATCTTTCTGAAAAGTTCGGACATTGACTTAGGGAAATTTCTGGAGATAGTAATCATTTCTGTAAAGGCTGACATCCTCTGGTTGACAGAATCTGCCAGTTTTAACTCTGAAACTTCGTCATAGGCAAATACTGTATTGCAACCGGATGGCAATTTAGCAGTCCATTAACAGAAAATCTCCTGAGTCACAGAGCCTCTAGAAGATTTCTAACTAGAAAGAAATTCATGTGATGTGGTTGTTCACACACAGATTCTAAAAGATGATATAAATGCAAAACTTCTTCTTAACCTTTCCCGATGTCTCAACCTTAATCCATTTGTTATCTACTTTGGATGATCAACTGCAGTTTACCTAGGCTCTGTGTTTCCTTTGTGATTCCCACTTACTCTTTAGTTTCATCCCCATGCTCTTGATCATTTCTCCCTAGCCCACCCCTTTCCCAGGATTTTGGCTTTACCTCCATCAAGGAGCATCTATAGGATGGGCCTTCCCTTCCTAATAATTTACACTTCTTATACATGCATCATGCCAAAAATATTCTCTGTCTCCTTACCTTTTTATTAAATACTTCTACTCTCACGCCATTTGAGAAACAAAAGACAAAATTCTGCCCTTTCATATGAACTGTAAATTCTGCTTTCTAGGGGTCTAAAGATATACAACATATGAAAATGAATCTCTTGCTATTGAATTGATTGATTTTTGCATCTTAATTATTGTAGCAAGCCCAAGGGCTTTTCAGTGTTTGAAACAAGATTTTTTTTGGTCTCCTGTGTTATTTTTTCACCTCAAATGTAAAGGGAAAAAAAGAGCAATTGCCTTAGCTTTAGCAATCTGAAAGCCATTCTTTATTTTTTCCATGACTGGTTAGCAATAAGCCATTAGGACACCTGAAAAAAACTGAGTTTAAAAAAAAAAAAAGCAGAGTAGATTCTTTTGGCTCTTGCTTTATAAAAATGTTTTATTTTCTACCTGATATTTTTTGGTATGCTGTGATCAGTCATTGATGACCAAGAGTCTTTGGTCTGGAAAAGTAACAAAATAAAAAATACTTGAGTTTTACTCTATTCCCAATTTCATAGAGCTCACCTCATTAAGAAAGAAGTAAGGATTTCAAGAAAGCACAAAGCCAAAAGGATAAAAATGTAAAATTTCTCTATAATTAGGATGAACCTGTTTCTACTATTTTTTTTAAAGATTTTATTTATTTTGGGGGGTGGGGAGAGGCAGAGAGAGAATCCCAGGCAGACTAAGTCTGCCTCGGGACTCAATCTCACAACCCTGAGACCATGACCTGAGCTGAAATCAAGAGTCAGGTGCTTAACTGACTGAGCCACCCAGGCGCCCCATACTATTTTATTTTTACTTTGCCAAAACATTTGCCTTCCTGTCGCTACCCCTACGACGTCTATTACAAATTGGCTTTTAGGAAGATAAACATCCTGCTTCTTTGATACTTTAGTGCTACATCCTCAAACTTTTTTGATCATGTACTCCCATCAATAAAATTATTGACCATATACCCACAATGTATATGTACTTATTTATAAGTTAGAAACTTTACCATTTTTATAATATGTTATGTACATTATAAAAATACATATGAATAATGTAAAGTGAGAAAAAATATTTAAAAGTTCTAAAATTTCTTCCTGTATCCTAGTGAATCATTTTGCACTTTTGTACACAGCATCCCACACCCTTCATTTTGCAGACCATTTTAGCAAAGACTCTTTTACTGGCCCTTTGCTCCCAGGAAATTTCCCTTTAAAAGTTTGTCCCTTCCTTCTCTCCTGAAGAGCCAGGTTGCTTCCATTTCATTCTCTCAACTACCACAATACTTAGAATATACCCTTAACAAGGCCAATCCCTTATTTCTTCACCAAATGGATGGATAAATTTCAGACTGCAGCCTTAACCTTGCTGTTCTTACCTACTAACCAAAATCTCCTCATAATGCTTTCCTCTCTTAATTTCTGCCTCCACCTGGGATCAATGGCTGTCAGGAACCCAAACCACTCAAGGTAGCCTAAGGACCAGAACACACAAGGGGAAACCCCTCTGGACCTCTGAGCAACTGGAAGCAGAAAGTGACAACCTGTAACCTAAGTTTCTTGATGATAGACATAAAACAGGTGTGAGGTCATATCTCATTTTGGTTTTAATTTTCATCTCCCTAATGATTAGTGCTGCTGAACATCTTTTCATGTATATGTTTGTCATTTGTATGCCTACTTTGTTTTTTTTTTTTTAATTTTTATTTAAATTTTAGTTAGTTAACATATAGAGCAATATTGGCTTCAGAAGCAGAATTCAGTGCTTCATCACTTATATACAATACCCAGTGCTCATCATAAGTGCCCTCTTTAATACCCACCACCCATCTAACCCATCTCCCATCCTCCCTCCCTCCATCAACCTTGAGTTCTCTATCATTAAGAGTCTCTCATGGTTTATTTCCCTCTCTCCTTTTTCCCCCCCTTCCCATATGTTCATCTCTTTTGTTTCTTGAATTCCACATATGAATGAAATCATATGGTATTTGTCTTTGACTAACCTATTTTGCATAATACATTCTAGCTCCATCCACGTCATTGCAAATGGCAAGATTTTATTCTTTTTGATGGCTGAATAATATTCCATTGTATATATATATCACATCTTCTTTATCCATTCATCACTTTATGGACATTTGGGCTCTCTCCATAGTTTGGCTATTGTTGATAATGTTGCTACAAAAATCAGGGTGCATATACCCTTTCAAATTTGTATTTTTTGTATCCTTTGAGTAAATACCTAACAGTGTAAATGCTGGATCATAGGGTAGCTCTTTTTAGTTTTTTCAGGAATCTCCATACTGTTCTCCAAAGTTGCTGCACCAGTTTGCATTCCCACCAACCTTGCAAGAGTGTTCCCCTTCCTCCAAATCCTCACCAATACCTATTGTTTCTTGTGTTGTTAATTTTAGCCATTCTGACAGGTGTAAGATATCTTACTGTGATTTTGATAAGTATTTCCCTGATGATGAGAGATGTTGAGCATGTGTTCATGTGTCTATTAGCCATCTGGATGTCTTCTTTGGAAAAATGTCTCTTCATGTCTTCTGCCCATTTCTTAACTGGGTTATTTGTTTTTTGGGTGTTTAGATTGATAAGTTCTTTAGATTTTGGATACCAACCCTTTATCAGTTAGGTCATTTGCAAATATCTTCTCCTGTATGTCAACTTTGGAAAAATGTCTTTTTAATTCCTCTGCCCATTTTTAAATTGGATTGTTTATTTTTTTGTTACCTAGTTGTATGATATTTTATATAATTTGGATATTAACCCCTTATAGGATATATGGTTTGCAAATATTTTCTCCCATTCTATGGGTTACCTTTTGCTGATTTTTTTTTTTTTGGCTGTGAAGATGCATTTAAGTTTGTAGTCCCACTGGTTGATTGTTGCTTTTGTTGTGCTTTTGGTGTCATACGCAAAAAAATCATTGCCAAGACCAATTTTAAGGGACTTCTTGCCTACATTTTCTTCCAGGAATTTTATGGCTTTAGGTCTTATGCTTAAGCCTTTGATCCATTTTTGTGAGTGGTGTAAGATAAGGGTCCAAGTTCATTTTTCTGCATGTGGTTCTTCAGTATTCCCATCACCATTTATTGAAGAGACTGTCCTTTCCCCATTGGGACTCTTGTTGAATACAATGCTGAATAATATTCCAATTCTTGTTGAATACAATGCAACTGCATAGAACACTCGTGAAAGAAATTGAGTTGACCATATATGTGGGGGTTTAATTCTGTGCACTCTGTTTTGTTCTATTGGTCTATATGTCTATTTTTGTACCAGGACCATATTGTTTTAATTACTATAGCTTTGTAGTGTAGTTTGAAATCAATAAGTATGATGCCTCTGACTTTGTTCCTATTTCTAAGGATTGCTTGGCTATATGCATTGTTTGTTTTGTTTGTTCTGTTTTGTTTGTAATTCCATACAAACTTCAAGATTGTTTTTTTCTGTTTCTGTGGGGAAAAAAAAGCCATGGAATATTGATAGAGATTGCCTTGAATCTGTATATGGCTTTGGACAGTATGGATATTTTAACAATATTAATTCTTCTTAACCAAGAACTTGGGGCATCTTTCCTTTCTGTGTGTGTCTTCTTTGATTTCTTTCAACAAAGTATTATAGTTTTTAGTGTAGAAATTTTTCAGAAAGAAATTTTTCATTAAATTTATTCCTAGGTGTATTATTGTTTTTGCTACCATTGTGAATGAGATAGTTTCCTTTATTTCTTTTTCAGATGTTTCTTTGTTAGTGTATAGAAATGCAACTGGTTTCTGTACATTGATTTTATGTCCTGCAACTTTATCAAATTTGTTTTTTGGTTATGTCTTGGGGATTTATTATGTATAAGATCATATCATCTGCAATTTTACTTCCTCCTTTCCAACTTGGATACCTTTCATTTTTTTCTTGCCTCATTGCTGTAGCTAGGACTTCCAGCACTATATTGAATAAGAGTGGTGAGAGTACAGAGAACCCCCCTCAATATCAGTAAAAATAGGTCAACACCTCAAACCATAATAGTGAAGCTTGCAAATTTCTGAGACAAAGAGAAAATCCTGAATCAACTAGGGACAAGAGGTCACTAACCTACAAGGGGAGAAACAATAGACTGGCATCAGACCTATCCACAGAGATGGGCAGGCCAGAAAGGACTGGCATGATATATTCAGGGTGCTATATGACAAAAACAGGCAGCCAAGAATAATTTATCCAAAAGGCTGTCATTCAAAATAGAAGGAGAGATAAAAAGCTTGCAGAACAAACAGAAACTAAAAGAATTTGTGATCACTAAACCAGCCTTCCAAGAAATATTAAAGTAGAACGTTTAAGTGAAGAGAGAGCCCAAAAGTAACATAGGCCAGAAAGGAACAGAGACAATATACAGAAACAGTGACCTTACAGGTAATGCATTAGCACTAAATTCATGTCTTTCAATAGTTATTTTAAGTGTAAATAGGCTAAATGCCCCAATCAAAAGACACAGGGTATCAGATTGGATGAAAAAGCAAGAACTATAGATATGCTATCTGCAGGAGACTTACTTTAGACCCCAAAAAACCTCCAGATTGAAAGTGAGGGGGTGGAAAACCATTTATCAGGCTAATGGACATAAAAAGAAAGCTGGAGTAGCAATCCTTATATTAGACAAATTAGATTTAAACCAAAGAGTGTAATAATAGATGAGGAAGGACACCATATCATAATTAAAGGGTCTATCCAACAAGATCTAACAATTGTAAATGTTTATGCCCTGAACATGGGAGCAGCCAATTAGGCAAACCAATTAATAATAAAATTAAAGAAACACATTGATAATAACTCAATAATAGTAGGGGCCTTTAACACCCCACTCACTGCAATGGACAGATCATCTAAGCAGATCATAACAAGGAAACAAGGGCTTTGAATGACACACTGGACCAGATGGACTTCACAGATGCATTCAGAACATTCCATCCTAAAGCAATGGAATACACATTCTTCTTGAGTGCACATGGAACATTCTCCAGAATAGGTCTCATACTGGGTCACAAATCAGGTCTCAACCAGTACCAAAAGATTGGGATCATTCCCTGCATATTTTCAGGCCACAGTACTTTGAAACTTAAACTCAATCACAAGAGGAAAGTTGGAAAGAGCTCAAATACATGGAGACTAACTACTAAAGAATGAATGTGTCAACCAGAAATTAAATAAGAATTTAAAAAATCATGGAAACAAAGGAAAACGAAAACACAACTGTTCAAAACCTTTGAGATGCAACAAAAACAGGCCTAAGAGGGAAGTATATAGCAATACAAGCCTTTGTCAAGAAACAAAAAAGGTCTCAAACACACAACCTAACCTTATACCTAAAGGGGCTGGGGAAAGAATAGCAAATAAAGCCTAAACCCAGCAAGAGAAGAGAATTAATAAAGATTGGAGCAGAAATCAATGAAATAGAAAGCAAAAGAACAGCAGAACAGATCAATGAAACTAGGAGCTGGTTCTTTGAAAGAATTAATAAGATCAATAAACCCCTGACCAGACTTATCAAAAAGAAAAGAGAAAGGACCCAAATAAAATCATGAATGAAAAAGGAGAGATCACAACCAACACCGAAGAAATACAAACCATTATAAGAACATACTATGAGCAACTATATGCCAACCAATTAGGCAATCTGGAAGAAATAGATGCACTCCTAGAGGTGTATACACTACCAAAACTGAAACAGGAAGAAATAGAATACCTGAACAGACCATAACCAGCACGGAAATTGAAGCAGTATTCAAAAATCTCCCAACGAACGAGTCCAGAGCTGGATGGCTTCCCACGGGAATTCAACCAAACATTTAAAGAATAATTATTACCTATTCTTCTGAAGCTGTTTCAACAAATAGGAATGGAAGGAAAACTTCCAAACTCTTTCTATGAGGCCAGCATTGCCTTGATCCCAAAACCAGACAAAGACCCCACCAAAAAGGAGAATTACAGACCAATATCCCTGATGAACAGTGGATGCCAAAATTCTCACCAAGATACTAGCCAATAGGATCCAAAAGTACATTAAAAGGATTATTCACCACGACTAAGTGGGATTCATTCCGGGGCTGCAAGGGTGGTTCGACATCTGCAAATCAATCAATGTGAAACACTACATTAATAAAAGAAAGGACAAGAATCAAATGATCCTCTCAATAGATGCAGAAAAAGCACTTGAGGGGCACGTGGGTGGCTCAGCCAGTTAAGCATCTGCCTTCGGCTCAGGTCATGATCCCAGGGTCCTGGGACCGAGCCCTGCATCAGGCTCCCTGCTCAGTGGGGAGCCTGCTTCTCCCTCTCCCTCTGCCTGCCACTTGCCCTGCTTGTGCTCTCTCTCTGTCAAATAAATAAATAAAAATCTTTAAAAAAAAAAAAGGAGGAAAGATGGCAGAGGAATAGGGGACCTTATTTCAACTGGTCCCTGGAATTGAGCTGGATATCTACCAGACCACTCTGAGCACCCACAAAACCAGCCTGAGATGTAAGAAGATCTGAATCTCTACAAACAGAATATCACAGGCAGTTGGTTTCGAGGTATGAAGTGGGGAGCCGTGATTCCGTGGGCAGATATTGGAGGATAAATGGCAGCGGGAGGGTGCCTGGCCATGGGGATCCTGCACCGCCGGTGAGCGACAGCCTCGCTCGCTGGGGACGGGCACAGACTCGCAGACCAGTAGCGATGGGGAAAGGATTCTAGGGCAGCCCCCGGGGCGGGAAACTGGAGCGGTGGGGTCATGCGTGCAAACTGGGGGCAGCTGGCAGTTTTAGAAGCACAAAGGGCAGAGATGTGCCCAACCTGGAGGCAGGACTGGGAGCGATGCGGAGGGGCGCACAACCCAGGATGCTGCAGTTTATAGCAGCATGGACAGAAACGGAGGCAGTGTGGCCTGGAGAGCTCACTGAAGAACAGACTGCGGTCTCTCTGCTCTGAGGCAGAGGGTTGGAAACAATCACTTCTGCTCTGACTCACAGAAGAGATGCAGAAAGCCACCAGGGAAAGCCACCAGAAAACAAAAGCCCCAAAGACTGATTCCCGCTGATCCCATCCCCCGACACAGGGGGGCAGGGCAACTCCACCCAAATAGGGTTGCCTGAGTAACAGCGCGGCAGGCCCCTCCCGCAGAAGACAGACTGGGAAAACAAGAAGCCAGCAACCCTAAGGTCCCAAGAAAACAGGTGCATCTTGCTTGGGTTCTGGTCAATAATTTGGACTCTATACATTCCCTTAAACACCCATCAACAGAATGACTAGGAGGAGGAACCCCCAAAATAGAAAAGACTCAGAGATTATGACTTATGCTGCAGATTTACAAATGGATGCAGATATAACCAAGATGTCGGAGATGGAATTCAGGCTAGCAATTGTGAAGACAATGGCTAGAATGGAGAAATCAATTAGTGGCAACATGGAGTCTCTAAGGGCAGAAATAAAAGGTGATTTAGCAGAACTTAAAAATACTATAGGTGAGATCCAATCCAATCTAGATAATCTAACAGCTACGGTAACTGAGGCAGAAGAGTGAATAAGCGACCTGGAAGACAATATAATAGATAAACAGGGAAAAGAGGAGGCCTCTTTTATAAACAGGGAAAATATAAACAGGGAAAAACAACTCAGAATCCATGAAAATAGAATCAGAGAAATAAGTGACACTATGAAGTGTTCCAATGTCAGAAAAATTGGAATCCCAGAGGGAGTGGAGAGAGAGAGGGGACTAGAAGATGTATTTGAGCAAATCGTAGCTGAGAACTTCCCTAATCTGGGGAATGAAACAAACATTCGTGTCCTAGAGGCAGAGAGGACCCATCCCAAGATCAAGGAAAACAGGCCAACACCCCGGCATGTAATAGTAAAACTTGTAAATCTTAGAACCAAGGAAACCATCTTAAGGGCAGTTAGGGGGAAAAGATTCCTTACGTACAGAGGGAGGAACATCAGAATAATGTCAGACCTATCCACAGAGACCTGGCAAGCCAGAAAGGCCTGGCAAGACATATTCAGGATACTAAATGAGAAGAACATGCAGCCAAGAATACTTTATCCGGCAAGGCTTTCATTTAGAATGGATGGAGAGATGCAGAGCTTCCACAACTGGCAGAAACTGAAAGAATATGTGACCACTAAGCCAGCCCTGCAAGAAATATTAAGAGGGGTTCTATAAAAGGAGAAAGACCCCAAGAGTGATCTACAACAGAAATTTACAGGGACAATCTATAAAAACAATGTCTTCACAGGCAATATGATAACAATTAATTCATATCTTTCAATAATCACTCTCAACATGAATGGCCTAAACGCTCCCATAAAATGGCACAGGGTTGCAGATTGGATAAAAAGACAGGACCCATCCATATGCTGTCTACAAGAGATTCATTTTGAACCTAAAGATACATCCAGACTGAAAGTGAGGGGATGGAGATCCATCTTCCATGCCAGCAGACCTCAAAAGAAAGCTGGGGTAGCAATTCTTATATCAGAAAAATTAGATTTTAAACTAAAGTCTGTAATTAGAGAAACAGAAGGACACTATATCATTCTTAAAGGGTCTATCCAACAAGAAGTTCTAACAATTGTAAATATCTATGTCCTCAACATGGGAGCACCCATCTACATAAGCCAACTGTTAACCAAAATAAAGAGTTATATTGATAACAATACGTTAATTGTAGGAGACCTCAATATTCCACTCTCAGCAATGGACAGATCATCTAAGCAGAAAATCAACAAGGAAACAAGAGCTTTGAATGATACATTGGACCAGATGGACCTCATAGATATTTACAGAACATTCCACCCTAAAACAACAGAATACTCACTCTTCTCGAGCGCACATGGAACTTTCTCCAGAATAGACCACATACTGGGTCACAAATCAGGTCTCAACCGATAACAAAAGATTGAGATTATTTCCTGCATATTCTCAGACCACAATGCTCTAAAACTGGAACTCAATCACAAGAAAAAATTTGGCAGAAATTCAAACACTTGAAAGCTAAAGACCACTCTGCTCAAGAATGTTTGGGTCAACCAGGAAATCAAAGAAGAACTTAAACAATTCATGGAAATCAATGAGAACAAAAACACATCGGTCCAAAACCTATGGGATACAGCAAAGGTGGTCCTAAGGGGGAAATACATAGCCATCCAAGCCTCACTCAAAAAAACGGAAAAAATCCCGAATTCACCAACTAACTCTACACCTTAAAGAACTAGAGAAAAAGCAACAAACGATGCCTAAGTCACGCATTAGAAGAGAAATAATTAAAATTAGAGCAGAGATCAATGAATTAAAAACCAGAACACAATAGAGCAGATCAATGAAACTAGAAGCTGGTTCTTTGAAAGAATTAATAAGATCGATAAACCACTGGCCAGACTTATCCAAAAGAAAAGAGAAAGGACCCAAATTAATAAAATTATGAATGAAAGGGGAGAGATCATGACTAACACCAAGGAAATAGAAACAATTATTAGAAATTATTATCAACAACTATATGCCAATAAACTGAGCAATCTGAATGAAATGGAGGCCTTCCTGGAAACCTATAAGCTGCCAAGACAGCAACAGGAAGAAATTGACAACCCGAATAGACCAATAACCAGTAACGAGATTGAAGCAGTGATAAAAAAACCTCCCAAAAAACAAGAGTCCAGGGCCTGATGGATTCCCTGGGGAATTCTACCAAACATTCAAAGAAGAAATAATACCTATTCTACCGAAGCTGTTTCAAAAAATAGAAACAGAAGGAAAACTTCCAAACTCATTCTATGAGGCCAGCATTACCTTAATCCCCAAACCAGGCAAAGACCCCATCCAAAAGGAGAATTTCAGACCAATATCCCTGATGAATATGGATTCCAAAATCCTCAACAAAATCCTAGCTAATAGGATCCAACAATACATTAAAAGGATCATCCACCACGACCAAGTGGGATTTATCCCCGGGATGCAAGGGTGGTTCAACATTCACAAATCAATCAATGTGATAGAACACAATAAGAGGAGGGAGAAGAACCATATGGTCCTCTCAATTGATGCAGAAAAAGCATTTGACAAAATACAACATCCTTTCCTGATTAAAACTCTCTGGAGTATAGGGATAGAGGGAACATTCCTCAAGTTCATAAAATCCATCTATGAAAAACCCACAGCAAATATCATCCTCAATGAGGAAAAGCTGAGAGCCTTTCCCTTAAGATCAGGGACACATCAAGGATGCCCACTCTCGCCACTATTGTTCAACATAGTAGTAGAAGTCCTAGCGACAGCAATCAGACAACAAAAAGAAATAAAATGTATTCAAATTGGCAAAGAAGAAGTCAAACTCTCTCTTTTCGCAGACGACATGATACTTTAGGTGGAAAACCCGAAAGACTCCACCCCCAAATTACTAGAACTCATCCAGCAATTCAGTAATGTGGCAGGATACAAAATCAATGCACAGAAATCAGTTGCTTTCTTATACACTAACAATGCAACTTTAGAAAGAGAAATTAGAGAAACGATTCCATTTACAATAACACCAAAAACCATAAGATACCTCGGAATAAACCTAAACAAAGAGGTAAAGGATCTATACCCTAGGAACTACAAAACACTCATGAAAGAAATTGAAGAAGACACAAAAAGATGGAAAAATATTCCATGCTCATGGATTGGAAGAATAAACATTGTTAAAATGTCTATGCTAACCAGAGCAATCTATACCTTCAATGCCATCCCGATCAAAATTCCAATGACATTTTTCAAAGTGCTAGAACAAACAATCCTAAAATCTGTATGGAATCAGAAAAGACCCTGAATCGCCAAGGAAATGTTGAAAAAGAAAAACAAAGCTGGGGGCATCATGTTGCCCGATTTCAAGCTATATTACAAAGCTGTGATCACCAAGACAGGATGGTACTGGCACGGAAACAGACATATAGAGCAATGGAACAGAATAGAGAGCCCAGATATGGACCCTCAACTCTTTGGTCAAATAATCTTTGACAAAGCAGGAAAAAAACATGCAATGGAAAAAAGACAGTCTCTTCAATAAATGGTGCTTGGAAAATTGGACAGCCACATGCAGAAGAATGAAACTTGACCGTTCTCTAACACCATTCACAAAGATAAACTCAAAGTGGATGAAAGACCTCAATGTGAGACAGGAATCCATCAAAATCCTAGAGGAGAACATAGGCAGTGACCTCTTTGACATCGCCCACAGCAACATCTTTCAAGATACATCTACAAAATCTAGTGAAACAAAAGCAAAAATGAACTTTTGGGACTTCATCAAGATAAAAAGCTTCTGCACAGCAAAGGAAACAGTCAACAAAACAAAGAGGCAATCCACTGAATGGGAAAAGATATTTGCAAATGACACTACAGATAAAGGGCTGTTATCCAAGATCTATAAAGAACTTCTCAAACTCAACACCCAGAAAACAAATAATCAAGTCAAAAAATGGGCAGAAGATATGAAAAGACACTTGGCGGCTCAGTCGTTGGGCGTCTGCCCTCGGCTCAGGTCATGATCCCAGGGTCCTGGGATTGAGCCCCGCATCGGGCTCCCTGCTCGGCAGGAAGCCTGCTTCTCCCCCTCACTCTGCTTGTGCTTTCTCTGTCAAATAAATAAATAAAATCTTTATTAAAAAAAAAAAGACACTTCTCTGAAGAAGACATACAAATGGCTAACAGACACATGAAAAAGTGTTCATCATCATTAGCCATCAGGGAAATCCAAATCAAAACCACATTGAGATACCACCTTACACCAGTTAGAATGGCAAAAATGGACAGGGAAAGAAACAACAAATGTTGGAGAGGTTGTGGAGAAAGGGGAACCCTCTTACACTGTTGGTGGGAATGCAAGTTGATACAGCCACTTTGGAAAACAGTGTGGAGGTGCCTTAAAAAATTAAAAATAGAGCTACCCTATGACCCAGCAATTGCACTCCTGGGTATTTACCCCAAAGACACAGAAGTAGTGAAAAGAAGGGCCATATGCACCCCAATGTTCATAGCAGCAATGTCCGCAATAGCCAAACTGTGGAAAGAGCCGAGATGCCCTTCAACAGATGAATGGATAAAGAAGATGTGGTCCATATATACAATGGAATATTACTCAACCATCAGAAAGGATGAATACCCAACTTTTACATCAACATGGATGGGACTGGAGGAGATTATGCTAAGTGAAATGAGTCAAGCAGAGAAAGTCAATTATCATATGGTTTCACTTATTTGTGGAACATAAGGAATAGCATGGAGGACATTAGGAGAAGGAAGGGAAAAATGGGTGGGGGGGAATTGGAGGGAGAGATGAACCATGAGAGACTATGGACTCTGAGAAACAAACAAGGTTTTAGAGGGGAGGGGGGTGGGGGGATTGGTTAGACCGGTGATGGGTATTAAGGGGGGCACATACTGCATGAAGCACTGCGTGTTATACGAAAACAATGGATTGTGGATCACCACATCAAAAACCAATGATGTATTGTATGGTGACTAACATAACATAATAAAATTAAAATCATAAAACTTAAAAAAAAAAAAAGAAAAAAGTAAAAGCACTTAACAGAGTACAGCATCCTTTTTTGGTTAAAACTCTTCAATGTAGGGATAGAGGGAACATACCTCAATATCATAAAAGCCATATACAAAAAGCCCATAGTGAATATCATTCTCAACAGGGAAGAACTGAGAGCTTTTCTCCTAACGTCAGGAACACAACAGGGATCTCCACTCTCACCATTGCTATTCAACATAGTACTAGAAGCCCTAGCCTCAGCAATCACACAACAAAAAGAAATAAAAGGCATCTGAATTGGCAAAGAAGTCAAACTCTCACTCTTCACAGATGACATGATACTCTGTGTGGAAAATGTAAAAGACTCCACCCCAAAATTTCTAGACCTCATACAGGAATTTAGCAACGTGGCAGGATATAAAATCAATGCACAGAAATCAATTGCATTTCTATACACTAACAATGAGACAGAAGAAAGAAATTAAGGAGTCCATCCCATGTACAATTGCACCCAAAACTGTAAGACACCTAGGAATAAATCTAACCAAAGAGGCAAAAGATTTGTACTCAGAAAACTATAAAACACTCATGAAAGAAATTCAGAAAGATACAAAGAGATGGAAAAACGTTCCATGCTCATGGATTGGAAGAACAAATATTGCTAAGTTGTCTATGCTACCTAGAACAATCTACACATTTAATGCAATCCCTATCCAAATACCATCCACTTTTTTCACAGAGCTGGAACAAATAATCCTAAAATTTGTATGGAACCAGAAAAGACCCCAAATAGAGAAAGGAATGTTGAAAAAGAAAAGCAAAGCTGGTGGCATCACAATTCCGGACTTCAAGCTCTGCTACAAAGCTGTCATCATCAACACAATATGGTACTGGCATAAAAACAGACACATAGGTTATTGAACAGAAAAGAGAACTCAGAAATGGACCCACAACTCTATGGTTAATAATCTTCAACAAAGCAGGAAAGAATATCCAATGGAAAAAAGACAGTCTCTTCAACAAATGGTGTTGGGAAAATTGGACAGCCACATGCAGAAGAACAAAAATGGACCATTTTCTTACACCATACATAAAAATAGACTCAAAATGGATGAAAGACCTAAATGTGAGACAGGAGTCCAATCAAAATCCTAGACAAGAACACAGGTAGCAGCCTCTATGACCTCAGCACAGCAACTTCTGGCTAGACATGTCTTCAAAGGCAAGGGAAGCAAGGGCAAAAATGAACTATTGGGACTTCATCAAGATAAAAAGCTTTGGCACAGCAAAGGAAACAGTTGAGAAAACCAAAAGACAGCAGACAGAATGGGAGGAGATACTTGCAAATATCTTATCAGATAAGGGGCTAGCATCCAAAATCTGTAAAGAACTTATCAAAGTCAACATCCAAAGAACAAATAAACCAATCAAGATATGGGCAGAAGACATGAACAGGCATTTCTCCAAAGAAGACATATGGATGGCCTTGAAAAAATACACAACATCATTTGGCATTAGGGAAATATAAATCAAAACCACAATGAGATACCACTTCTCACCAGTTAGAATGGCTAAAATTAACAAGTCAGGAAATGACAGATATTGGCGGGGATGTGGAGAAAGGGGAACCCTCCTAAACTGTTAGTGGGAATGCAAGCTGGTGCAGCCATTCTGGAAAACAGTATGGAGGTTCTTCAAAAAGTTAAAAATAGAGCTACTCTAGGACCCAGCCATTGCACTACTAGGTATTTACCCGAAAGATACAACTGTAGTGATCCAAAGGGGCACATACACCCCATGTTTATAGCAGCAATGTCCACAATAGACATGGAAAGAGCCAAGATCTCCATCAACAGATGAATGGACAAAGAAGAAGTGGTATGTATATAAAATGGAATACTACTCAGACATAAAAAAAAAAAAAAGAAGAAAGAAATCTTGTCATTTGCAACAACGTGGTTGGAACTAGAAGGTATTATGCTAAGTGAAATAAGTCAATCAGAGAAAGATAATTATCATATGATCTCATTGATATGTGGAATTTAAGAAACAAAACAGAGGATCATAGGGGAAGGGGAAAATAAAACAAGATGAAATCAGAGTGGGAGACAAACCATTAGATACTCTTAATCAAAGGAAGCAATCAGATGGTTGCTGGAGGAGGGGGTGAGGGTATGGGGTAACTGGGTATTAGACATTATGGAGTGCAGGTGATGTAATTAGGACTGGGTAGTAATAAGACTGATGAATCACTGAGCTCTACCTCTGAAACTAATAATACACTATATGTTAATTAATTGAATTTAAATTAAAAGAGTGGTGAGAGTGGTTGTCATTGTTTTGTACTTGATCTTAGAAGAAAAGCTTTCAGTTTTTCTCCATTGAGTATAATGTTAGCTGTGGGTTTGTCATATATGGTCTTATTATCTTGAGATATGTTTTTTGAGAAACAATCTGTTGAGTGTTTTTATCATGATAGGATGTTTTATTTTGTCAAATGTTTTTTCTGCTTCTATTGAGATGATCATATGATATGTATCATTTATTCTATTCATGTGGTATATCACATTCGTCAATTTTCATGGATTGAATCATCCTTGTATTCCAGGGATAAATCCTACCTAATCATGGTATACTGTGCTTTTAATGTGTTCTTCAATTTGGTTTGCTAGTATTCTGCTGATAATTTTTGTATCTATATTCATCAGGGATATTGACCTCTACTTTTGTTTTCCTGTAGTGTCCTTATCTGGCTTTGGTATCAGGGTAATGCTGGAAATATTTCCTCCTCTCCAATTCTTTAGAAGTGTTTGAAAAGGATTGGCATTTCTTTATTAAATGTTTGGTATAATTTGCCAGTGAAACTCTCTGGTCCTGGGGTTTTCTGTATTGGAAGGTTTTTGATTACTGTTTTGGTTTCTTTACTTGTTATATATCTATTCAGATTTTTCATTTCTTCCTGATTCAGTATTGGTAGGCTGTATATTTCTAGAAATTTGTCCATTTCTTCTAGGTTATACAATTTCTTGGAACGTAATTGTTCATAATGATCTCTTATAATCCTATGTATTTCTGTAGTAGCAGTTTCCTCTTTCTGATTCTATTTTATTTGAGTCTTCTCTCTTTTCCCCTTTGTGTAACTAAGAGTTTGTCAATTTTTTTATCTTTAAAAAAAAATCCAGCTCTTAGTTTCATTGTTCTTTTTTATTTTTTTTTCTGGCCTCTATTTCATTTATATCTGCCTTGATCTTATTATTTCCTTTCTTCTACTGGCTTTGGTAGATGAAATCTGATGAGTATACTATAATCAAAATCAAATCCATCCAAGATGGATTTTCATATTTGAATATCTACTTGAGATTCTCCTTGCTGGGAGAAAAAGAAAATATCCTATCAACACCTCTTCTAGGAATATAGTGAAATATTGTGTTGCCCAACCCTTTCATCAAATGTATTTAAAATACCTTGTATTTAAGCATTTTTATTTTCTATGTCCGTGGCTCTGGTATCCAAATGACAATTCATTTTACAAATTTAGTGTAATCCAGGTGGCCACCTCATTCAGCGAGGACACAAACTCTCTTTCTAAAAGCCAAAACTGTCAAGATAGACCATGTGGCAGGGACCGCTAAGTAACAACCTAATATCCATTTTTCCCATCTTCCTCACAAACAGAACCCTGATTTTACTCAAAGGAGCAATGTTCTCAGCTTAAAAATTACATTTTCCAGCCTCCCTTGAAGCCAAGGATGTCAGAGATACCTAGTGGTTGTTTAGGAAATTTAAAGGGGCACTGACTTAGCTAGGAGAGAAAATTTCTTGCCCTTTTTCCTTTTCCCCCTTTTTCCTTCCCATTACCTAGAACTCACCAGACATAATCACCAGTGCTTCAGCAGCCATGTTATACCAGAAGCAAATCCAGAGAGTTAGTGTCTGTTAAATAGAGCTGCCATAACAAACACCAATACCATAGACTGGGTAATTTATTTTTATTTTTTTTTTTAATTTTTTTATTCTTATGTTAATCCCCATACATTACATCATTAGTTTTAGATGAAGTGTTCCATGATTCATTGTTTGTGCATAACACCCAGTGCTCCATGCAGAATGTGCCCTCCTCAATACCCACCACCAGGCTAACCCATCCTCCCACCCCCCTCCCCTCTAGAACCCTCACTTTGTTTTTCAGAGTCCATCGTCTCTCATGGTTCGTCTACCCCTCCGATTTCCCCCCCTTCATTCTTCCCCTCCTGCTACCTTCTTCTTCTTCTTTTTTTTTTCTTAACATATATTGCATTATTTGTTTCAGAGGTACAGATCTGAGATTCAACAGTCTTGCACAATTCACAGCGCTTACCAGAGCACATACCCTCCCCAGTGTCTATCACCCATAGACTGGGTAATTTAAATAACAGATATTTATATTCTCACAGTTTGGGAGCCTGGAAGGTCCAAAATCAGGGTATTGGTATGGTCAATTTCTTTTGAGGCCTCTCTTGTAGGCAACAGCCATCTTGCTGTGTTCTCACATGACCTATCTTTGTGTGCATGGAACCCCAGGAGTGGAGAGAGTGTAGAGAGGGAGGAGTGCTCTGGTATTTCTTCTTACAAAGATATTGATCCTATTCTATGAGGGCCCTACTTGTATGACCTCAGTTAACTTTAATTACCTCCTTATAGGCCCCATATCTAAATACGGACACATCGTGCTTAGAGCTTTAACATTAATTTGAAGTGCAGGGGGACACAACTGAGTCCACTGCAGACGGTAGCAGAATTTTAGTAGACTCTTGTAACATGAATGCCAGCATGAAGCCACCATACAGCCCTGGACTACCTGTCTCTGGATTTTCTTTACAGGAAAAATGTAAAGAAATTACATTTCTTTACATTTGAGTCATATATTTTGAATTTTCTATTGTATTGAATCAAATCTAATCCTAAATGATGTATATTCATTTATGCATTCTACAAAAAGAAATGTAAGTGTGCACTGTGTACTGAGCATTATGCTAAGAGCTGAGAACTGTGGATAACAAGACAAATCAGAGATTCCCTGCCTCTGATGAGCTCACATGACAAACATAAATATGCAATTTAACTTTGTAGGTTATGTAGAAAGGTCAAAAAGAGAAGGTGAACAAATTATTCAAAGAAAGCTTATCTTGGAAGTTTGTGCAAAACTACCCAGAGATAAACCTGTCCTTGATGGATGTGTGGAATTTCAGTAGTTTAGAGGTTGGAGTATTCCAGACACAGAAAACAGGAAGAGCCAGTGAATGGAGGCCTGAAAAAGCATGGAATGGACAGTGGGCAGTGGGCAGTGGGCAGTGGGTAGTTTTCTGTGATTAGAAAAAAGGAGGTGGGGAAAGTAGCCAGAGAAGAAGCTAGAAAAAAAATAGGGGCAAGTACCTTGTGCACAATACTAAGATTTTTTTGGATTGACCTCATGGTAATGGAACACACTGAAGGTTTTTTAAACAGTGATATTAAGAAGGTGTGCTATTAGATTTCTATTTTAGGAAGGTTATTGTGGAGGTGGAGTAGAGGCAGGAGAACTGAACCATTATAATAATACTAATAAGAGATGAAGAGAATATGAACAAGGCTAAGGGACAACATGTTAATTCCCATCCAGTTTAGTTTCAATCCAGCTTAACAAATGAGCTGCTAACCATCTGCAGATTAGCCTGCATGGACTAACAAACTCTAACATAGCACTATAGCAAAACTTCTTACCCCATTAAATAGTATCTTCTGAAAAAATGGTCTTGACTACTGTCATTAGGCATATGTAGAGGAAATTTAGTGAAGTTGTCAGGTGGCAGGCCTTCTGAACATCCTTGTGTTGAGGGCAGGCCTCCTACTTGCTGCCTATTATCCTTGAGGCCTTGAGTTTTTTCCATATTGACATCTCCCTACCTAGACCAGAGACCCCCAGAAGTGCTGCTCTGTACCCTGGTCTGTTAACTTGAATCTACTCTCCTACTCCCTGTCTGCTCATCACACTTTCTTATTTTCAAATGGATCTTCTTGGACATGATACCATTCAAAATAATCTTAACACCATGTCAGTGTCAAACTTCTGAAGCTATGTATGAATTATCCTGTGTTCCTAGAACAGAGTTCTAATTAGATATTGATACCACATTGATTCTTAACTGTGAAAAACTTACTGTTATCGATGGCACTCTGTGGGAGTGCTATTTCTTTCTTTTTTTCTTTTAAAAGATTTTATTTATTTATTTGAGAGAGAGAATGAGACAGAGAGCATGAGAGAGGGGAGGGTCAGAGGGAGAAGCAGACTCCCTGCCAAGCAGGGAGCCCGATGCGGGACTCGATCCCGGGACTCCAGGATCATGACCTGAGCCGAAGGCAGCCACTTAACCAACTGAGCCACCCAGGCGCCCCGGGAGTGCTATTTCTATTCCAATTTTTCCAATATAATCTCCCTTTCTTGCCCACATGGACTTCTCTAGCATTGGATGGAGGCATACATTAGTCTCTTCCTGGGAAATGAAGCTGATTAATGGGACATATCAAAGGCAAAATGAAGGTGAATTAGTGTCTAGCCAGTGAGAAAGTCAAACTGCAGTAAAAACACAAGATTAGCTTTTCCTTGACACCAATGAGGGTATATTTTATGATATTGCTCTGAAAATCACAAAGGACAAAGTGCAAATACAATGCATTAATAGTTCTTTCCCTTTCTTCATCCATTAAATAAGCAAGAAACTTTTTTCTTAAATTTAAAATTTGCTAATCACTTTTAGATTATAGATTTATTTTATCTGAACATCTCTATAAGGTCTAAATCCACGCATCATTTTTACACACAAACACACCACATATGATTTTGTTCAAAGTCAGACCATATAAAAAATAAAAGTGGGAGACTCCAAAGAAAATGTGATTTCTTTCCAAGAAGTCCACTATATTCTGATTTCAAATATGACTTTTTTCTGGAAATATCCTGTTGTTTAAATTGTCTACACACAAGCTGGATTCTCAGCTGGAACACTCAAAATCAGAGACATGTTTCTAAACATATTTTTAGAGTTCATTCACATTTTGTTTGAAAGTTGAAATAAATCATCTTAATTTGAATCACTCCACAAGCTCATGTGCCTTTCTAAACTTTCCCTTTGAATATAAACCATAAGGATATACTTCTGCTTTAATCATTTTTTTTCTGTTTTGATACTGTTTCAAAAGTTCAGTGTGTGCTTATTTGCATTGTTGATTTATTTGTTTGTTCACCCATGGAACAAATGTATTGGGCATCTACTCCCTGACAGATCCTACATTGGGAAGTGTGGGGATGCAAAGATTAATAAGATTCATATAAAGATTAATATTAATAAATATTAATAATTCTCTACACTCAAAGGGCTCTCAGTCAGACAGGAGAGCTAAAGTATCATGCATTTTTACAGGGCTTTGTAGCTTACAAAACATTTTCAAATACATTATTACATTCAAATGTCTTTATAACAACCTGATGAACTAAGTAGATGTTATTAGCCCTGTTTTACAGATGGACAAAATGCATCACCTCTAAGGAAGTCTTGTTTCACAGTTGATTACCATGACAGTGGGTTTCTATTGGAATGCAACAAAAATCACCTGAGAAGCTTAAAAAAGGACCACTGCCTGGGCTCCCCCTCCAGAAATGCAGATTTTATTGGTCTCAAGTAGGGTCTGGGCATGGGCTATTTTTTAACATTCATGAGACGATTCTACTATGCAGCCATGGTTGAAAATCACTGCTCTGCTTTTCTTAAACTATTGTCATTCTCCTTGGACATCATATTGTTTCCCATTTCTGTGTCTTTGCTCCTTTGTCCCTGCACTTTCTGCTTTACATTGAAATCCCACACATTTCTTATTCAACCTCTTATTCATAAGGACTATACCTTGCTCATCTTTTAAGACCCAATTCTTAGCATAGTACTTTGTGCACAGTAGGAGATGAGTAAGTGTTTCTGGAACTATCTTCAACTTGATCACAAAATATGCTAGTTTGTGTTATTGCTTCTACCTCAGCATCATCCCTCATTGTGGTCTCCCTCACCAAGGGATAAAAATCTCTCATGTGATTAGGTCAACTAGTTTATTTTTGTCTCCTTCTCACTGAAGTCCTGGGTTAATTTTCCTGGGGCAAGGCAGGAATACAAATTAAGTGGTACTGTGATGTTCTGTACTCAAAATCATCCCTCACCTAATTCTTATCATATCAAGCCCCAACTCTCTCTTCCCATGCTTCATTTGCCAGGAGAGGAAGGAATGTGGCCCTTGACTTCCACTGCCCAGCTAATCCAACCAAGGCTGCTGTCAGGAACATCACAAGATCTTTATTAAAACATAATTTGTTCCACTGACCCTTACAGATACACCCAGCTGGGTCAGAATTCAAAATGCACACCTAGTTTTGGCCTTAACTCTGGAATCCAGTCAATACTCAGGAAATTTATGTCTGAACAATAGGTCATTAAAGTGTATTTTTCTGATAGGATTAATGTTCTTTCTCAGAAATACAAAATCAAATAATTGTATTCTGCAAATAAACTATCAGTATCTCTAAAATAATTTCTAAAAATTAATACCATAATCAAAATAATTTATACCAGTTCAACATTATGATGTTCAACAACTTCATCCTGTTGTTTGCAAAACTGACATATACTGCATATATATGTGTATATGTATATATGTGTGTATGTATGTGTATATGTATACATACATATATAAAATATGTTATATACACTGACAGTAAATATAAGATCTCTGGATTATAGAAGAGATTACTAATACAGAGCATCTTAGCTCCAATTCCCCACAGGGCACCAGGATGAGGACCATTATTCACCTGGGCATGCGGTAGGATTTGCATCAGAGGAGTGGAACCCTGAAATTATGACTCAGAGTTTATATAGAGTAGCTGCCACATTTGTACCTCTGTCCTGCTCTCCAGAGAGAACTTTACTCTGGAATGTAACCAAATTTTCTCTGGGGAATAGAGGGAAGGCTCTACCCTGGATGTGAGCAAATGGCTCTGGGGAGATAAGCCTCTAAATCTCTCTGGAGCATTGCACAATTTCTATTTTTTCAGCAGGTTTGCTATGAAATCACAAATCCCAAGCTATGCAAAAATATGAAAATATTCATGCAAAAAATGTACAAATATTTTCTGCATATAATTTGGAACAATAATCCAGCATCCTTACTTCTTTGATGGAGCTAATATTTCATGAGTTTCCACAAATCCTAGAAGCTAAGCTAAAAGTGGTCATATTATCCACTCAATAATGACATATATCATCATCTGCAACAAGTTCAGTTTCACACTTGAGATTCTGGACAAAGTCATTAGAATAACCTGCCATATGTCTGCCAGATTGTTAAACATTCTAGACTTAGTGGGACACAAAAGCGAAATGGTTTTCTATCATGCTAATGCTGCTTTCACTATGCCAGGCAGAATCTCCATTTCTTATCTCTTGTGAAATTTCAGTTGCCACAATCACTTTCAGTTTTCCAGTTATTTTCAGTCAAAAAGTTCAGTCAAATTTAATCATTTCAAACTTTAACCTCATATTCTCCCTTCCCCTGGGCCAAGTTTAGCTTTGACTTAAAGAATACAAAATGAGCAAAGGGCATGGGGTGCTCCTTATAACACCATCTTGTCCCCTTTCTGGATACCTTTTTCTTTTGGCAGGTTGGGAGGAGAAATGGAAGATCATAAGCAAATGTTTCTGACCTGTCTCTTGCTATAGTAGTCTTCCCTGTGAAATGATGTTGATTTAATGGTTCCCTAATGGCCATATAAGTGGGCTCTTTAAAGGACCCTTATGGGGACTTCTTTTTTTTTTTTTTTTTTATTCTTATGTTAATCCCCATACATTACATCATTAGTTTTAGATGAAGTGTTCCATGATTCATGGGGACTTCTAACTGTACAGTTTCTGCATGGAAGATGTGTTCCAGCTTGAAGTTTTGAATCTATCAGTTTCGTTCCATAATGATCTTGCCTCTGCATTGCCCTTGCTGGAAGACCTTTGATCAACAGGTGTTGAGCCATCTTGCCATGACAAGTAGTGGGAGTGAGTTGTACCCCTCCTCCACTGTTGTCCACTCCCTCAGTCCTTTCCCCATCTCTCCAATCTATGTCTCTCCAATTCCCTTTCCTCTGCTCCATTCAACACTTTCAGCAAATCTTCTGCCTCGGCATACATCCCACCAAATGATGAGATGCCAGACTCCCATTATGACTTACTTTTCTAGTGTCTAGAAGTGAATCTTTTGGATCCCTTGATTTGGAGACCAAAAAGAAGCACTCTTCTATCTCCTCCATGAAGGGGAAGGAAAAATTCCAGCTCTCTTGTCTTAGACTCCAATCATTCTCAAATTTCTCTAGTCTGCTCATATAGACTAATGGGCAGGGTACACTGATATTTGAAGTAAAGGAGCCAATCGGGTCACCTTTCAATAGGACCTGAAGAGGTCTGGTCTTAATAAGACTCATTAAATAACCTTATTAGAAAATTAGGCTGACTAACCTGTTTTTTTGCTTCTTGTTCACCTATTATTCTATATATTGAAATTTCTAGTCCTATACTTTGCTTCTGATGCATATAAATGCTCTTTTTACTTAGGTCACTGAGTATTCTGCCTTCTGCCATTCAGAACTTTCTCAAAACACATTGCTCTTCCTTCACTATCTAATACTAAAAGTGATTGGCACTAAATAATGTTCCAACTGGAAAGGACCATCATGAAGGGACCATCAGTCCAATTTTCTCCATTAACGGGTAAGAATAGTTGATTTCAAAAGGTGAAGTGGTTTATCCAAGGTTACTGAGTTAATCAGTGGCAAAGATGGAACAAGCATTCTGGCCTCCTGACTTCTGAGAGGGGAGATTTCCCAATACATCATGTTTCTTGTGCTCAAATCAGCATGATATAACAACAAAATTCACATGAACTGAAAACGTGCAGCTAATTACACTTATTAGATGATATATCCACTTAAAGGGAGATGAAAAATCATGTCATGCCGCGAATGATCAAATAGTCACTTTCTGTATTTTATAATCCGTCATATATCATGTGTTCCTGTGGATTCAGGCAAGTTAAATACTCATGCTGAGTCATACTTAAAAATTGGCACAATGTATTTGGGAGGCACTTGGGAAAGACATCATTGCACAAAAGCGTATATTCAGAAGAGATAGCAAGTTTGGCTTAAGACCATATAAAACAAGTTTCCAGGGAAAGTATGTCATTTTGCAGCTCTTTCCTTCATCTATAGCAACCCCACTACAGTTAACCAGTTTAAGCTGGAGGTATCAGGATGTAACCTGGCAGTATGCCTGTTGATGACTATGCTGGATGCTAGGGAATTTTAGTATAAGCAATTACTAAAATATCTATAATATGTAGGATATACTTAAGATCAGTAAATAAAAAGAACTATAACCCAGAACCAGCTTTTCTACAAACTTCAAGTTGAACTAACTTTGTCAAAACATTTGTGGGAAATATACTTTTTTTAGGAAAATCGAGGTGTGCATATCTTTCAGGAATGTCTTTGGAAATATTTATGGGAGAATAATCCTGACACCAGGGATAAGGAGTACAGCCCAAGAAAACTAATTTAGTTCCATAAAGTGGACATTCCAAAGTCCAAAACAGGAAGACAGAGAACAGAGCAAGGGAACTGTATATATGGACTGAGAGATTTATAGAGTGTTTATATATGTAATGATATGGCTCCTCAGCCCAGCTTCCCTATTTGGACTTATTCATATAACTAATCTTTATTGAGTTCCTACTTCTGCCAGTAGTGGGAATCTAAGAAGATTATACAAGACATGGTCTCTACCATTTAGGAATTTATTACTTCTTTGGGAAATGAAGGAGTATGCCAAGCACTACACTACAGATGACATTAATAATAATGCCTCCTGCATCTTGCTGTGCATCTCTCTTATTCCTTGGGTATGCTTATATCTTTCCTACTAGACGTTAAGCTCTCAGGGAATATTGACTATGTCTTATTGATCTTTGAAGCCCTTGTAGTGCCTGGAAAAAGGCAAATATTTCATAAATAAAATGGATAACTTTGTGAATGAAGCTTTGCGGTTTATATAGAGCTTGTAAGTTCATGAAGCCACTTGGCTAAGCGTGACCGTAACCCTGTGAGATGAGCAGAGCCTATTTGGTTACTTCCATTTCACAGTCAATGAAAATGGGGTTCAGAGGGCTTAAATGGGTTTCCAACTTAACAAGTGACAGAAGTTGGGCCAAAGCCTATCTTCCCATTCCCTCTGTTTCTACAGCACTATGCTACCTCCTTAATATATGATAAGAAATCTGTAAGTGTAATGGATGTTTGGAAAAGGGAAAGATCACGAGTAAGCAAAAAAGACTTCATGAAAAAGATGACATTGAGTTTAAAGTTTTACTTCAGGACTTCTCTATTATTAACTTTATTTCAGCTAACATTTTTTGTTTACTATTTTATTTTTATTCTGCATCATATTGAAGATGCTATTTTAGGTTGAAAGTTTCTAGAGAAGAAGGTGGGGTACTTTGTATATGGAGAATATTAGTCTGAATGTCTGTTGGTAATAAGTATTTGATTTTCAACTACTGGGTAATTGCCCATCTTAAAATTTTAAGACTTAGATGCATACAATAATAGACCTGGAAGTGGACTGTAGAAATAATGTAGTAAATTGGTCTCTAACATTTTTGCCACTCAGTAGCCTTTTATGAGCACTCCCCACCTCCAACACTCCTCCTGATTTCTAAATATTTTGCCCATTTATTTAGTCCAAAGTCAAAGAAGACATGGCACCAGTCATCAAGAAACTCATAAACAAATGAGAGATATAAATCTCTAAATAAATAAGTGAATAATAAGCACGTTCTCCTCTCCTTGCCCTTTTAATCTTCATTGCAGTAAATGGTGCCACTGTTCATCTAAATGCCCATGTCTCAAACTTAGATTTTATGTTAGCCCACACCCAAATTCACTAGAAGTTTACCAGCATGATTCTAGCACTTAATTCGGGTCTCTACTAAGCTATCACTTCCTTGAAAGACCTAGAAAGACCTTCCTTAATATGGCCACTCTTCCCAAACTCTGTCACCTTCTAGCCTCTCAAACTGCTTTATGTCTATTCCTGGCAGCTGCTTCATATTAATTCTGTCTTTATTTATTAATTATTTATTTCATACTAGACTGTATGAAAAATTCATAAGGTAAGGACT
The DNA here is from genome assembly GCF_002201575.2 of Neomonachus schauinslandi. Lineage (NCBI taxonomy): Eukaryota > Metazoa > Chordata > Mammalia > Carnivora > Phocidae > Neomonachus > Neomonachus schauinslandi. Next base: position 45,452,667 of record NC_058403.1, on the reverse strand, counting down.
TGGCATTATTCTCTGCTATATCATCAGCTACTAGAGTATATAGAAAACAATAAATATTTGTATAGATGAATTAATATATAAACAAATGGATAATAAAATGGGTGGGTACATGGAAGAAAATGATACAGTGGAGGTACAATGAAAAGGAATGACTAATTATACCTGAAAGATAAACTAAAAGATTGGTGGCAATGAGCTGGGCTTTAAAGAAATTAGTAGAAGCTAACAAGACAGATTAGGTAGGGAGGAGCAGTGTTGGCTAAGGAAATGGACAAAGAAGTAAAAGTGGGCATGGATGTTTCAGTGAATGATAAGAATACAAGATGTACATGAGAAATAGTAGGTGATGAGGCAGTTTGTTAGACTGAAGCCATATATTAAAAGGTGTTGTATGCTTGCTAAGGAGTTTTGACTTTTTCCCTGGGTAATACAGACAGATTTTAAAAACAGAAATACCATGAGCAGATCTCTGGTGGCCATGGGTTGGGTGCCCTTTGCAAAGGAAAAGAGAGTCAAAGACACAATTTAGGACATTTTTACAACACTACCAACTGTGAGTCAAGTACTAGACCAAGGGTGTACCCTAGGACATGGAGAGGGAAAGACATAGACGAGCAATATTTCAGAAGTAAAATGAAATAACAATTAAATGGCTACTTTTGGAGAGAGATGAAGAAACTGAGTGATTTTATAGTGCCTTACTTAGGAAATGTGCAGAGGGTGATGGCTTAATGAAAATAGAAACCAGAAGAGTCAGGGAAAACAAGGAGAGAGATGAGTTCAGTTTAAAGCAACAGTAAAACATGTGGTAGTTGATATTTGTCAGGTAGTTGGATATTTAATTTTTGAGTCTTACTGAAAAATTGAGTTGAGAGAGATTGACCTGAAAGATACAGGATTTGTGGTGATAAGATCATAGGTGGGAGTTGAATCCATGTAATGAACTTCATGTATTAATAATTACTTTTGCAACTTTAGCATATAAAACAAAACTTCTAGTTAGAGCTACTGATTAGGAACCAATACTAACACAACTCTTGATAACATAAAACAAAGAAACTTGAATTTTCAGTTAGCCTTTGATGAATATATTATTTCTGAAAAAATTTTTTAAAGATTTTATGTATTTGAGAGTATGAGTGAGTGGGAAGGAGAGGGAGAGAAAATCTGAGGCAGACTCCATGCTGAGTGCAGAGCCCGATGCAAGGCTCCATCCCACAACCCAGAGATCATGACCTGAGCTGAAACCAAAAGTGGGACGCTCAACCAACTGAGCCACCCACGTGCTGCTCTGAATTTTTTTAAATACACTGTCAATAACATACACTCCTTATTCTTCCTGAATATCTAGGAGCGAAGGAGTCAAGGGCCTTTAAGTGAGGAGCCAATGACCTAGTCTAATTACTTAGGGAAAACAAACAAGCAAAACCCTTAAACCCTGGGCAATATATCAGTCTAACATTAATTCTTATTTTGAAAATACATATGCAGGATCCATGGCCATAGAAACTCCTTACATCACTTTTAGGACTTACCCTCAGTTCATTTGATATACCGGTAAATATGGACTGATCAAAGTTTTGACCTACAGACCAAATTCTGGTACAGCTGCCATCCTATCTTTACCTAAATCCCTATTCAGAGGATGAAGGAGATGTGCAGAGAGCAACAAGAACAACCATGAGGGACAGGAACAAGATGGAAAAAATTGTGCAAGTTCTTGTCCATAAAGAGACAAAAGCAATATTAGGAAGTATTGCCCCTAGTTTCTAAAGAATATACCTAGGTTGAAGTAAATTAGAAAAATACCAGATCATATAAAAATAGATCTGCTTAAAAACGGAAATTACTCAGCTTAACTGAGGAGGAAATGCTAGTCTTTCTTAAAGGTTTTTTTTGTCTTTCAAGCTTTTATTTAAATTCTGGTTAGTTAATATATAGAGCAATATTAGTTTCAGGCATAGAATTTAGTGATCCATCACTTACATACAACATCTAGTGCTCATCACAAGTGCCCTCCTTAATACCCATCACCCATTTAACCTATCCCCCCACTCACCTCCCCTCCAGCAACCCTCAGTTTGTTCTCTATAGTTAAGACTCTTTTATGGTTTGCCTCTCTTTTTTCCCCCTATGGTTCATCTGTTTCACTTATTAAATTCCACATATGAGTGAAATCATATGGTATTTGTCCTTTTCTGACTAACTTATTTCACTGAGCATAATACACTGTAGCTCCATCCATGTCATTGCAAATGGCAAGATTTCACTCCCTTTGATGACTGAGTAAGATCCATTGTGTGTGTGTATTCACACACACACACACACACACACACACATACACACACACACACCCCACATCTTCTTTATCCATTCATCAGTCAATGGACATTTGGATTCTCTTCATAATTTGGCTATTGTTGATAATGCTGCTATAAACATCAAGCATGTGTCTCTTTGAGTCTGTATTTTGTATCCTTGGGGTAAATTGCCAGTAGTGTATTTGTTGCTTCATGGGGTAGTTCTATTTTTAACATTTTAAGGAACCTCCATGCTATTTTACAGAGTGGCTGCACCAGTTTGCATTCTCACCAGCAGTGTAAGAGGATTCCCCGTTCTCCTCATTCTCCCCAACATCTGTTGTTTCCTGTGTTGTTAATTTTAGCCATTCTGACAGATGTGAAGTGATATCTCATTGTAGTTTTGATTTGTTTTTCCCTGATGATGAGAGATGTTGGACATCTTTCCTTGTGTCTCTTAGCCATCTGGAGGTCTTCTTTGGAAAGTCTATTCATGTCTTCTGCCCATTTCTTAACTGAATTATTTGGATTTTGGATGTTGAGTTTTATAAATTCTTTATAGGTTTTTGATATGAACACTTTATCAGATATGTTTTTTTTGTTGTTTTGTTTTATTATGTTATGTTAGTCACCATACGATACATGATTAGTTTTTGATGTGGTGATCCATGATCCATTGTTTTTGTGTAACACCCAGTGCTCCATACAGTACATGCCCTCCTTAATACCCATCACTGGGCTAACCCATCCTCCCACCCCTCTCCCCTCTAAAACCCTATTTGTTTGTCAGAGTCCATAGTCTCTCATGGTTCATCTCACCCTCCGATTCCCACCCCCCTTCATTTTTCCTTTCCTTCTCCTAATGTCCTCTGTGCTATTCCTTATGTTCCACAAATAACTGAAACCATATGATAATTGACTTTCTCTGCTTGACTCATTTCACTTAGCATAATCTCCTCCAGTCCCATCCATGTTGATGTAAAAGTTGGGTATTCATCCTTTCTGATGGTTGAGTAATATTCCATTGTATATATGGACCACATCTTCTTTATCCATTCATCTGTTGAAAGGCATCTCAGCTCTTTCCACAATTTGGCTATTGTGGACATTGCTGCTATGAACACTGGGGTGCATATGCCCCTTCTTTTCACTACATCTTTGTCTTTGGGGTAAATACCCAGTAGTGCAATTGCTGGGTCATAGGGTAGCTCTATTTTTAATTTTTTAAGGCACCTCCACACTGTTTTCCAAAGTGGCTGTATCAACTTGCATTCCCACCAACAGTGTAAGAGGGTTCCCCTTTCTCCACAACCTCTCCAACATTTGTTGTTTCTTGCCCTGTCCATTTTTGCCATTCTAACTGGTGTAAGGTGGTATCTCAATGTGGTTTTGATTTGGATTTCCCTGATGGCTAATGATGATGAACACTTTTTCATGTGTCTGTTAGCCATTTGTATGTCTTCTTCAGAGAAGTGTCTTTTCATATCTTCTGCCCATTTTTTGACTTGATTATTTGTTTTTTGGGTTGAGTTTGAGAAGTTCTTTATATATCTTGGTTACCAACCCTTTATCTGTAGTGTCATTTGCAAATATCTTTTCCCATTCGGTGGGTTGCCTCTTTGTTTTGTTGACTGTTTCCTTTGCTGTGCAGAAGCTTTTTATCTTGATGAAGTCCCAAAAGTTCATTTTTGCTTTTGTTTCACTAGATTTTGTAGATGTATCTTGAAAGACGTTGCTGTGGGCGATGTCAAAGAGGTCACTGCCTATGTTCTCCTCTAGGATTTTGATGGATTCCTGTCTCACATTGAGGTCTTTCATCCACTTTGAGTTTATCTTTGTGAATGGTGTTAGAGAACGGTCAAGTTTCATTCTTCTGCATGTGGCTGTCCAATTTTCCAAGCACCATTTATTGAAGAGACTGTCTTTTTTCCATTGCATGTTTTTTTCCTGCTTTGTCAAAGATTACTTGACCAAAGAGTTGAGGGTCCATATCTGGGCTCTCTATTCTGTTCCATTGCTCTATATGTCTGTTTCCGTGCCAGTACCATCCTGTCTTGGTGATTATAGCTTTGTAATATAGCTTGAAATCGGGCAACATGATGCCCCCAGCTTTGTTTTTCTTTTTCAACATTTCCTTGGCGACTCAGGGTCTTTTCTGATTCCATACAGATTTTAGGATTGTTTGTTCTAGCACTTTGAAAAATGTCATTGGAATTTTGATCGGGATGGCATTGAAGGTATAGATTGCTCTGGTTAGCATAGACATTTTAACAATGTTTATTCTTCCAATCCATGAGCATGGAATATTTTTCCATCTTTTTGTGTCTTCTTCAATTTCTTTCATGAGTGTTTTGTAGTTCCTAGGGTATAGATCCTTTACCTCTTTGTTTAGGTTTATTCCGAGGTATCTTATGGTTTTTGGTGCTATTGTAAATGGAATCGTTTCTCTAATTTCTCTTTCTAAAGTTGCATTGTTAGTGTATAAGAAAGCAACTGATTTCTGTGCATTGATTTTGTATCCTGCCACATTACTGAATTGCTGGATGAGTTCTAGTAATTTGGGGGTGGAGTCTTTCGGGTTTTCCACCTAAAGTATCATGTCGTCTGCGAAAAGAGAGAGTTTGACTTCTTCTTTGCCAATTTGAATACGTTTTATTTCTTTTTGTTGTCTGATTGCTGTCGCTAGGACTTCTACTACTATGTTGAACAATAGTGGCGAGAGTGGGCATCCTTGATGTGTCCCTGATCTTAAGGGAAAGGCTCTCAGCTTTTCCTCATTGAGGATGATATTTGCTGTGGGTTTTTCATAGATGGATTTTATGAACTTGAGGAATATTCCCTCTATCCCTATACTCTGAAGAGTTTTAATCAGGAAAGGATGTTGTATTTTGTCAAATGCTTTTTCTGCATCAATTGAGAGGACCATATGGTTCTTCTCCCTCCTCTTATTGTGTTCTATCACATTGAATGTTTGGTAGAATTCCCCAGGGAATCCATCAGGCCCTGGACTCTTGTTTTTTGGGAGGTTTTT